>NC_061824.1:32825739-32833239 GCF_019202785.1 Penaeus chinensis
CATTATATATGATGTTCTGATAACATTGACCGGTTTCTGGACAGACCGCGTTGAGAATTGCCGCGAAATCGATAACCGGAGCCGGGCAAGTAAACTGTTCTTTAGAGGTTTTTCTTTTAGTTTCAACATTAGTTATACATGTATTTCCCTTTAAAGTTATATAGTAGTTTTATATAATAAAAAAAATCATCTTGTAAATTGACAAAGGCAATAATCAATGGTGGAGAAGCGTGTGCATGTCTCAGGGTGAAGACACTCCATAGATCTGCTAATCTTATGATAAGTAATATTATTATTCCCCAGAGGGTAATTTACCCATCACTTCCCTAGAAATGGAAGAATTTATCACCTAAGTACATCTCCTGACACAGTGGCCATCGAGTGTCATCGCCCTGAAATAAACAAAAAGGGAGGAGTCTTGCTTATCTCGTTGCTCGTAGTGAATTTTAATAAATACCGTGGCAATTATAATTAGAACTTGCATGATACTACAGGATAAGACTCAGGAGCTGACGACAGATATATTGAACTCATTTCTTCGGCGCATTAGTGAATTCAAGCCGAGAACTGGTAAAAAAATTACAATTTAAATTAAGGTAGGTCCTGCGCAGCCACGTATTCGCCTTGAGTATTAGTAGCTTATAGAATTAAAATCTAAATCTCACATGATTCCGTGTTTAGCATCAAACTGAAGAGCCTTATTCACTTCGGGTGAATCAGTTGAAATGTAATAGGTAAATTGAGCTGCTTGAGAGACGACGAGAAAAAACAGGTAATGAGAAGACAAAGAATAATAAAAATTGACAAAGGTCATGGCCATACAGAACACACGAAATAACACTATTATGCAATCCAAATAAGGTGGGCATTTCTGGTACTGATGAAACCAATATCAACGAACAACATAGACATATATGTATCATATCAAAATATAAGGTACATTGTGAAGGTTAGTTATCTGTTTACCTTAACACATATGGTTGGATTTCTGAAGGCTTAATTTGTAGAAACTGGACAGTATGTATCGGGTGCATTCCAGTGGCATCAGGTATATCAGTATGTGCAACATGTGGCATTTGTATATAATCAATTATTTGGTATATTAGATAATTTGCTAAAAGGAAATATAGTGCCACAACCACTTATTTAAGTCTGTGAATTAATGTTATAGCAATGGTGTAGCTTCTGCAATTTGCACTCCAGTAAGGGCAAATAAATCTCCACCATGCATATTTTAGTAATATATAGTTTGCAATTCCCCCTGACAATTTACCACTAAATAGGCTTTAGGCTGTCTCTCCAAATACACATGGGTAAGGTTCTATTGGTCTTTGCTGAAGCCCAGAGCATGGAGGTCATAGTTTTGCCTCAGACAGTCCTGCTCTAAACAGTACACAGTGAATGTTTAAAACAGTGGTACATCTGCCAAAATCATTATACCCACAGTGATTTTCAGATTTTTTTTTTTTTTTTTTTTTTTTGAAACATAGTTATATAGGCTGCACTCTGTCCAAAATCCATGAAATTTGCTGTGATCTGTGATGAGACACTGAAAAGCCTAATCTTACAATGGTACAATGTCAAGCAGTTTCTGCAGTACCCTTCCTTTACACTTGGTAAAGGTCAACAAACTTGTATCATGTATATTTTGTTGAGGTAGAGCTTGGACCATTTGCTTTTAAGACAGTAAATAGCCTGGTAAGTCAGTTTGCTATATCTGGCCAGAAGACATTGTTGAGGCTTTTGACCTTAGCCAGAGACCTATAAGATATGAGCTGAGTAACATTCATATGGGTGTATGCTGAGCATACTCCTCATTTTATGTTAGGGGTGTGTATAATGGTGCAAAAAAAAGTATATACTTAATTCACCTGCACTACATTTATATAGTCCTATAACCTAAACTATCATTAAACCCTTTTTAACCTGAAAAGAGCAATCCCTCTGTGTTACTTTGATGCTCAGCTGCAAAAAGCATCAAATTTTCATTTTCAGCAAACCAATCTTGATTTAATGTTTCCAGAGTTCAAATTTATACACCAGAAAATGTATGTTTTGTGTTGGTGTATGCAAGAGTTACCATCTTTCTTTACCGCAAAATAGATGTGTGTAACAATGCATTGCAAGGGTGCTAGGGATATGGGGTAGTAACAATTCATACTTTACTTGAATTGTTATTTTATAGTTACTGCATTCATCCATTAAAAAGAGGTGGGAATGATAGCAGGAGATACTCCAATGGTAGCTTTATGAAGATAAAGTGTATATAAAGGGTATAGGTGAATTAAGGTGTTTGTGGGATGGTGCCCGTCTATGCACCATCAGACCTCTTTATTTTCTTTACTTGCTAAAATCGTTTAACCTCACCTCCTCACGCTGCCTCTTCTTCCTCTAACTCTCCCTCCCCCTGCTTTCTGTACTTTCCTATTTTCCAGTTCTTATTTTTTTTTAAAGATATTCTAATGTTTATTTTATGTCCTTTTTTAGATGAGGTTGTGAATGATAATCCAAAACAAGAATCATGGCTGAAGTTATTGACCTTTCTGATGATGATGTAAGTATGATGAGTCTGTGATAATGCACCAGGCACTTTGTAATTTATACTTTCATTTTACACTTATTTTCATTCTGTGTACAAAGGATCATGGGAAGAAATCACCAACCCAGACTAGTTTAAGCAAATGTTTCTACAGAAGGCATCTTTTAGTTCATGATTAACCATGAAATGGCTTAGTATTTATATTTGTATTTTCATTTATATACACATACATAAGTATATTTATATATATATCTGCATTAATGTATAGTTCAATAATTAGTGTTATTCTCTTTATTTTACAGATTTTGGTGGATGAGGTGGCTGTGAGTAAAGTCGTACCTCCTACACTAAAGAGACCCTTCAGATGCCTGAATTCTGATTGTCGTTCTGAGAAAGATTTAGTTCGGGCAGACAAATACATCCGCAGATTTTTTGGGGTCTTGTCATATCCAAAGCAAGTATTCCAGCCCTTTCACTCCAGCATTGAATGATCATATTATATGTGTTTATTTATTTACTTTTGCTCATATAGGGCTCACAAAGTCTACCTGAATGTGCAGGAACAATTTAGTTTGCTCATTTAGTAGCCAAAGTGTGGCAACATCCTACAAGACAGGTTGTCAGAAATTATACCCTAAGTACATTAAGGATACCGGGATTCAGAAATTTTGAGAGCCCATGATATGAGACAAGAAATTGCTCTTGCATTTCTGTGTGATTTATAAGTTTTGTGTTATGATTACATGTGGTCAATTTTCATAAAGCTTATGAAAAAAATATGTTCACTTTTTGAAACAGAAAGAAGCGAGTATGCTCCAGCTGCAGTATAGAAGCCAGAAATCAGCAAGACTCTCTGATTGACACATTAAGATCAGGACGGCTTTTGTTGGCTGAAAAACTTCCACCTCCAAGGGAGACTGTGGTGCTCACAGACTCTGACTCTGATCCATCTGACAGTAAGGATACAACTGTCCATTTCATATTAGGAATATGTGATGATTGTGAAAATTTTATAATTATTTGTTATTGCTGTATTTGTGATGAATTTGTATATCTGTTAATATTATTACTTTTTTTTGTATCATTATTGATAGTGCTAGTTTCTACTGTTATCATTACATAACAGGAACTTTGGAATTATTTTATACATATGTTTACTTTTCATTTTGATATTGTGATCGTTGATAGTACTAGAACTATTAGCACTACTCTCTTTACTAATACACCACAAGAATTTGCACTTGTTTTACACTGATAAAAACATAATTATATTTCAGATGAAAAACTTAGTGATGATTCAGATTATGAGTTTGTCAGTGAAGATGGAAAGAATCTTGAAGAGACAATTGCCGACATCACCAAAGAACTTAGCCTGGATATGCAGATAACAGATGGCATGAAACACCTCGAAGAGCGATTCCTGGCATTAGAAGGTTCGCAATATCTAGCAACCTGCTTGGAAACAAAGGCTATGCTGTGAATTCATGTGGTTTCACTATCATTTTCAGTGTTCATATCTTTTTCCCCTTCTTTGTTCCCTTGACAGTTGTAGTATATGCATTATCTTTTTCTTTCTTTCTTGCAGAGGGTTTTGATAAACAAAAAGAAGAATATGAAAATATTGAGTCTCACCTTGATAATTTGCGCAAAGACTTCTATAATAGTTTCCGGCCAGAGATTATGGTATGTTATTCATTTTGCATGTACAGTTATATATGTGTATATGTTAAGTTTCCATTGTATATCATTGTGTGAATATTAGATATTTAATGTAAAGGAAATAATGGAATAAGATTTTATTTTTCTATGCATATTTAAATGTATTGTAAAATACTGAAGTTATAGTTCTTATATACCGTAGCTTTTTTGCCTGTGGAGGCACTTACAGAGTCAGATGTATCACCAAAGAAAAAATATGTATTTTGGAAAACCGAAAATATAATTGTTGTATGCTGTCATAGTTGCTTAAATCAACAGGCTTGGAAATGCTCCAGGCTGATCAAGGCTAAGTTCTGTATTTTACTTGATAACTCAGCCTATGAGCTGGTTACATACTATGTTAAATGTTTAATGGCATTGGACTCTATTCTTATGTGGATGTTTGCAGCTTCAAAGATAAGTTATTCCACCCAAGGTTTCTTACTGGTAACCACATTACAGATTTAAGCCGAGAGATCTTAATCAGAGGAGGGATTGGAAAAGGGGTTCTTTGTATACTGTGTACTTGGTAGATTAAATAACAGTATGTCCCCTTTATGAAGGCAGTAATGATATTCCCGAGCTTTCCCATTTAGGTGGTATGCTGAGGACCAAAGTGACCAGTAACTCAATAGAAGTATTCTCTATCAAAGATCTAGGAGAATTTGTCACGACTGTTTTCCTTCTTTTATTGGCATTGATGGTGATAATATCAGTTTCTTAAAAAAAGAAGTGTTGTATAGAGGAAAATATACAGCATAGCATTTAATTATTGCAATATGCCTTAGGTAGATATAACTTACTGCAGTTATTCAACTCCTTGTTTTTGAAAATATTAGATTGAATTATTTTTTAAAGCCCTTTTTATGCCAAGTTCAACCTTATTCATATTTGCAACATCAGAAGATTTCATATTAAAGATATAAATCATAAAATCAAGGATATGCATGTGTACAGTCATTATCTTACGTGGGACTAGAATGTGGAAATACAAAACAAGTGACGGTCTGATATATAATTTATTATATATTCTTTATATATTTCAGGATCTCATTTGTGCAGTAGCAACATACAAATGGCCATGAGTGGTAATTCCATCATGTGACGCATATGCATGAAAAGATTTATGCATAACCTGTACCTCAGCACAGAATAATAGCTGGTGTATGGGATAATAGCATTGTTGGATCTTTCAGGCTCCTATATCCTCCACTTCTGTAGTTTAATTCACATTGGAGTTCATGTCTTTTTATGGGCCTTTAGAAGACAAACTATGATTTATTATAACATCTTCATGCAGTTTTTTTATATTTAATTAAACAAAATCTTTTTATACTCAACAGTGGCAGAAGGCTCTTGATATTGGTCCTTCTGGTGCAGTGGTCCACCAAGAACTGGTAAGTTGTTGAAATTGCAATATGAATCCCTGTTGTTATTTAATGTTTATTGATTAATTTTGCTTTAATTTTGCTTTCTTTATTGGAGTTGTGATTTCACCTCATATTCCCTTTTTGCATGGTGTATATAAGATTTTTAAAACTCGTTAAGGAATTATGTTCTTCATATCTCAGAGTAATGTATTTTAGCTGAAAATGATCTTGTTGATGTTGATATGCAGAAAATAGATATGATTAATGGTAACAGAAACTATACTTGTAATGATAAAAACATTTGTAAAATATTGGAAAAACTCATTCTTGTTTATTTGTAAGTTGAATGATAATAATAATGAATCTGCAATATCAGAAAACTAAAACTCTGCAATATCAGAAAACTAAAACTCTATTCCCTTTGGCATGTGAAGTTTGAAGTGATAGCCGAACCTTCCGTCCCTGTACCCGCTCATAATCTGCCACCTGTGGGCCCATTAGTGCGCACTGAGTTGAAGCCAAATGAGCTCGTTTATTCAATGAGGCACTCACTCTTCGCTCGCTGGGCTCAAGCACAAATCATTGAAGTGGTGAAACGTGAGCCAAAGGTTAGTTATTACATCTTTTGTTTGTTTCTTATTGTATATATGTATAAATGAATGTATATATTATATATGTTCCTCTGTGTGTGTGTGTGTGGTATTGAATTATATTTTGATGGTATAGGGCATGATTGTATTTTTATAAGTATTTCATTGCCAAAAAAATTTCTTTCTTTTTCTTTATAAAAGTGAATGCGTGTTATTATTAATCCTGCCTTATATTCATTCATTCCAGAATACTAGCTACAAAATTCGTTACAATCGCAATGCCAAAAGTTCATGCCAGACTGCCATCATGACAGGACGTCAGTTGGCATACTATGCCTCGTGTCCAACTCGTATCCCCGTCGGCACGCGTGTTATAGCAAAGTATAGAGATGATGATCCAAAGAATACCACCATCTCTGGTGCTTTCTATGTTGGAATTGTAGCAGAGATTCCAACAGCAGCAAATAAATACAGGTATGTAAAGATATTAGGGAATTATGTGGTTGTAGTTGGGAAAAAAAATATCTGATGCTTGAATTGATTGGTTAGCTTGATGAACAGGCTTGCTTGGGGCTTTCATATTTGTACAACTGTATGAACATTATGTAAGGTATAGGTTTGTTGTAGTAGGATTTTCTTATCCTTGGATGGACCAGTGTCAGTTGGTTTGCATATATTTTAATTATTTTTTTTATGTTATTATAACAAGTGATGTTATTATTTTGTCTTTGTTTTTAAATTTGTTAATTAATGTTAACTTTAATGTCTAAATGGAATTTTAAGAAATAAGCTACAACTTTTGGTGTGTGAATACATTCGGTGATAAATCACCCATTGACAAGTTATATTGGATTTTAGTTACTTAAGAATCGTCTAATTCTGTTTATTCCTAGTTTTGAATTGCACAAAAGTATTACATTAAATCTAACCTGTCATAGCTTGTGGAGTCAGTCATCTCTGGAGTTGCTGGAGGTGTGGGTGGCACTTGGTTGGATTGCAATTGATACAATGTTACTTTTTGAGTGTTCATTCTTGGTTTCATATTCAGATATACTCATCTGTGTATTAGGTTAGGTTAAGGAGGCGGGCAACACTAAGTAAAAAAAAAAAAAAAAACGGAAAAAAAAAGCATTTCAAATATACCCTCAAAATCTTCCTACATCATCTACAAATTATCTCCAACCAATAATTTGCTTTGTTGCATATGGTACAAATGTCTAGGGTGATTTATATGAACTGTTGAGCCACTGATAATGTGAGCTTAGTGTCTTGTAACTCCGGGCAATGGGAGAGTTGCTATATT
>NC_061824.1:32838239-32848239 GCF_019202785.1 Penaeus chinensis
GATTAAGTGATGTTGCACATGAGCTTTCAATTTTATCTTTCTAATTGGTATTGCTCTTCTAGATTTATACAAGAACTAGTATTATAGTTGGAAACCAAATAATTGTTCTCTTTTCTGCAGAAACATACTCTTCATGAGGAAACCATAAAGTTCACAAGACATATCTGTACGAATAAGTGCTTGGGGAAGGGTGATAACATGTCTGATCATAAAGGGTTGTCACCACTCTTATATCCTATGATGTTTGGTTGGTACAGGTTAGTGTGTGTCTGTTTCATATTATATTTCCTTTTTTTTCTCCTTTAGTAATGTGAACATTTGTAGCAGATGGATTTGCGTCACTTTTATAAATGTTCTAAAAATATATATATTTATGTATATGTATAATGTATATATTTTTTCTTCTCCTTCTCCTATTTAAGTGAGAGCTAAACTATCTTCCCTAAAACAGACATATTGTGAAACAGCGTCGTAGAACAATGGGACGCAACGAAGTTTATTATGTAGCTCCGTGTGGTAGACGACTGCGCAGTGTAGAAGAAGTCTTCCGCTATCTCCTTGAGACTGAATCCAATCTTGAGATTGACTGTTTCTCCTTTGAATTGGCAGTGGACACCTCTCATGAGTGGGAGCCGTTCAAAAAGATTGTCAATATTGATGTAAGTATTCTCTCTCCACTTTTCTTCTTTTTTTTGAATGCCCGTATGTGATTAATTTGTTTTCTAAGGCATATTTTGACTTGTCATTTTGTGTTGAAGAATTCTGTTGTTGTTTTTATTATTATTATTATTATTATTATTATTATAGTTATTTTTATTATTATTATTGTTATTTTTATTATTATTATTATTATTATTATTATTATGGTTGTTGTTATTGTTACTATTATTATTTCTATTATTATTTTTATTGTTTTTATTGTTATGACTATTGCTATTATTATCATTATTATTATAATTGCCACTGTTGTTTTCATTATTATTGTTTATATTGTTATAATTATTAATATTATTTTTATGATTATAATTGTTATTAGTATTATTATTATCATTATTATTATTATTAGTAGTAGTAGTAGTAGTAGTAGTATTATGGTTATTACTATCATTATTATTATGGTTATTACTATCATTATTATTATTGTTATTGTTATTATTATTCTATACTGATGATATTTTGTTCTATGGTTTGTTATGCTTTGCAGATAATTTTATTATTATTATTATTCACATTTAATGTGTAATATGATTATGATTCTCTGCAGAAGATTATTATTCATATTATTATTTATATTGCTATTATTATGATCATTATAGTACTTTTATTATAATTTTTGTTTTTTTATTAATATTATTATTGTTATTTTTATTATTATTATTATTGTTATTTTTATTATTATTATTATTATTATTATTATAATTATCATCATTATTACTTCTTATTCTGTACTGAAGAGTTTTAGTTGTTATTCTCAATCTTTTCTTCTTTCTTTTTTCTTCTGTTGTCAGAAGCTGTCAGTGCCCTCTGAAGTCAGAATATGGGCTTAGAGGGGTCACTGGCCTAGAAATACATGTTCTCAATTCTTTTGAAATGATGGAATTGTAACTCTGAAATCCCTTTTCTTTTTCTTCTTTTTGTGAGGAACTAATATTGGAAGAGTTGATGTCATTAATTTTTTACCAGAAATGTTTGTTATTCCTATTGTTGATTGCTCTACATCCAGTTAATTTTATTGGTTTGTGAATTTTACTTGCACCTTATTCTTCTACTCTTCAGGACTATGATTTTTGTTTTCTTCTTCTTCTTCTTCTTCTTCCTTCTTCTTCTTCTTCTTTTCTCCCTTTTTGTGAAATTTCTATTAAACATATAAACCTTCATTGTATGAATAAGGCTATATTAATTTCTTTTCACTTTTGTAGATTTTATGGGCATTTTAAATTCTGTTGTATAAAGTTTGGCAGTTTATTATTGTTATCATTTCTAGCATAGATGGTGTTATTTATGTCATTGTCACAATTTTTGTTATGATAATAAGATGGACTTCTATCAGTTAGTTTATATTTATTTTGCAGGATGTATCCGGTAGAGATGAAAATGTACAGATCTCATGCGTCAATTCCTTGGACGATACCGCTCCTCAGCCTCTAGTGTACAGCAATGTTCGAATTCCAACAGAACATGTGCCACTCAACCTAGATCCAAACTTCTTAGTCTGCTGCGACTGTATAGATGATTGCCAGGTAAGAATTTGAGAGTATTAGTTTCAATACCTATTAAAGTTTTTTTTCTTTTTTCTTTCTTTCTTTCTTTTTTTTTCTTTTTTCTTTCTGTCTTCATGTTCTTTATTTCATTGTATTTTATTATTTTTCTTACTAACCCAGTGCCTCCTGTCCTGGGCTAAAATGCGGAAAGGTCTACCCTCAGAGGTTGCGCTTAAGTATTGTATGCCATGCCTAATGTAGTCAGTTGGCACAAGTGTTTTCATGATATATGCACCAATTAAAGTCCTGACTTGTGGCCGTGATACAGACATGAAATATTGAAGCCTAAGTGTTCTTTTTTGGTCCAAATCCTTTCTAAAGTATCCATTATTATTCTTAAGTCCTTATGTTAGAAGCATACTAGAAATTATGACAGGACTGAGACAATAGAAGAATGATGTATTTGTTGCTAGTGAGCTGGATGATATTTATCATAAACAAAGGATAAGATAAAACACTTTATTTCAGGACAAATCAAAGTGCCCTTGTTGGCAGTTGACAATCCAAGGAACCCGTATTTTGGATCGCTCCGAGAACCCCAATACAGGTTATCATTACCGCAGATTGTCTGAACAAGTACAAAGCGGTATTTATGAATGCAATTCTAGGTATGCTTTTTATGAGTATTTTGTCCTACATTTGCAGTTTTAGAAATAATATAAGTATTCTGTAAATAGGTAATTCACAGTCAGACTGTTTGTCAGGTTTGCTAAAGCATATTCTGCTGTAACTGTATTGTTTGTTAATGTTTTTTTTCCTATCTTCAGTCATTTTCAATGTAAAGTAACTTTACAGATGTAAGTGCAGCAACATGTGCTTAAATCGTGTCGTGCAACACCGACTAAGACTCAAGTTGCAGCTCTTCAAAACTGCACGTCGAGGTTGGGGCGTTCGAACTTTACACGACATTCCTAGAGGAGGATTCATCTGCGTTTATGTGGGCAAGATGCTGAATGAGACTATTGCTAATGAGGTTTGAATTTCCTTTTTTATGGTTGCCAGTTGATAAGTCTCTTTCAGAATTTAGAAAATTATGTATGAACCATATTCATTGTAACAAAAGTAGAACAGGTATGAATTAGAATGAATGTCTTCACAGTGTGAGAGATGTATTTGACCAGTTTCAGTTATATCTTCATCAGAAATACATGCATTTCTGACAAAGATTTAATCAAAACCTGTCAAATATACTTTTTGCACTGTGAAGGTATTCATCCTCATTCATACTTTTTCTACAGAATTATGTTTGTAAAATTGTGATAGTCTAAGACACTGAAAATAAAAAATGCAAGAAACTAAAAATCATATTTTCATTGCAGTAGTGAGAAACTCAGTTAAAACCTTTTTTTTTTTTTTCCTCACCAAATAGGAAGGCAAGATGATAGTGGGCGGAGATGACTACTATGCTGAGCTGGATTATATCGAAGTCATGGAAAATGCGAAAGAAGGATATGAGGAAGAAGTAGAGAATATTGAGGAAGAATCTAGCAAGCTCTCCGTAGAAGGAAGTGCAATTGGTATAACAACTTTTAGTGTCCATAGTCTTATTAAGGTTTATCATTTGCTTAAGTAAAATAATGCTATGGAAAACAAAATGGATATTATGTCTTCATGTGATTGCATTTTTACGTATTTGCAATTAGTGAAACTTTTTGTACTCTTACATCTGCTTTTTCTTGTGTATGCTTAGCAAATTACGTGATTGTGTTCATTTTTTCCAGTTTTACCACAGTCTGACAATTTGTGTTTTATTGTCATTGTTATCACTACCACTATAATGTTGTTCTCTTCTTTTTTTTTTATGGAAAGGAAATCTCCAGATAATGCAACCTTCCCTATGTCTTAGAAAGATATTAATTTTCTGTGTGTGTGTGTGTGTGTGTGTGTGTGTGTGTGTGTGTGTGTGTGTGTGTGTGTGTGTGTGTGTGTGTGTGTGTTTGTGTTTGTGTGTACATGCATGTACGTGTGTGTGTGTGTGTGTGTGTGTGTGTGTGTGTGTGTGTGTGTGTGTGTGTGTGTGTGTGTGTGTGTGTGTGTGTGTGTGTGTGAGTAAGTGAAGATATGCAGAAACAAAAGGAAGAGAAACGAGAAGAACATGGCTAATATATATCTCCATTCCCCAATTAGCTGGCTCAGATTCCACAGACAGCGATGGTTTCTATAGTGAAAATGAAGTAGATGACACAAAAGATGATCGCGACTTCAGCCATCCGACATATATGAAAAAGGTGGGACTAACCAAAAGAGAAAAATCTGCTCGCCTTCAGGAACGCTCATCGCGCAATAACTTCCTAAAGAAAGGAAAAGGTATGTGTTTTGGGTGAGGTTAAAATCTTCTCATGCACCAGCTTTTTTCTCACAGTCATTCTTGGCATCCAAAACACCCAAGTTCTTCCATGACACGGCACTAACCAGATATTCAACCTATTAGACAAAGATGCAGAACTAGAAAAGAGCACAATTATCAGCATATCATGGAGACATCACAAGAAACAAAGACTTGCAGATGTGCATAAACAAACTGAATAGTCTACAGGAATGTAAACCTAAAAAAATCATCAGAAATCATGCCAAAAAAATGGAGAACAAAATACTAGGTTCATTAAAACATGGAGCACACACAGTGGACTGCTGCAGCACATTAACTCAAGTGTTTATATTCCTACCACTTTCCAACCAACCCAGTATCAGTAAACATTCTTTACTCACCTTGAACTAACAATAAGCATTAATGTTATACCATATGTACAGTGTCTTGGACCCCTCTAATCCTTTGCTTGTTGTTGTTGTAGGGGGCTTAGGAGACGGAGACTGGGGCCCAATGTAGGGGATCACCCTTGGGCCTCAGCCTTCATCTCAACTAGTCTTTTCTTCACCCCCTTTCATTTTCCTTCTCTTCTTTATCCTTTTCTTCTGTCCATTTCCCAAGGTGTTAGAGTCATGCTGAAAGGATCAAAGGTTGGCTTTGTGTTAGTCATGAACGGCCTCCAGGGGCCATGGGCACAGTATTCCCTTACCCCTCATGTGGACCCTGAGGTTAAACAGTTTCCTATCCCCATTTATTTCAGGCTCACCATGGCCAATAATGAATATTTGTTTCCCTTATTAGGGGCATTAAGACTTGCCCCCTCATCAACCAGCCTATCTAAATTTGATTTCATAGGTTTCCCGACCCCTGGCTCTCCTTTGACCACAGCTTGGCCTGATAGTAATATCCCCCATCAATGTTTGCGGTCAACCCTATCCATTCTTAATTATCCACCCAGGTCATTCTTTACTCATCCTTCAGAAGACACCCCTTCCTCTCTCTTCTTCAACATCCTCCACTTCATCTTCTACTGCACAGTATTCTTCATTGTCTACCTCCACCCCCCTTATTACTACTATTCATCCTTATTGTCCTCCTCCCAACAGTACTACCTCTCTCCATACCACCCCATCTTCCTCCTGACCTCATCCTTCTACTGCTTCCACCTCTACAATCCTTTTGAGTACCTTTATTGGCCCAGCCAAGTGGGATCAGTTCCTTGTGATTCCCCCTACAGCTCTGTACTCTGACAGTACCCTTCTCTTCCAACAGTGTCTCCAAAATCAGGTAGGCAGTTTCCTTTCACAGTTGTTCTGATCGTTCATGCCTTGTCACAGTTCCATCTGAGTCCCAAGCTCGTGCACTATCTACCCTGACTGACCTCACTGGCAAACTCCTTCCTTAATACTTTTACTGGAACTGTTTCCATCTCTCCAACTGATTGTCATGTCTATGACAAGGACTGGTCAGACTGTGAAAACAACTTGCATGCCTCATCGACTCTAATGTAATAGCAGTCCAGTACTACACTATTCTTCCCAGAGGCCAACTTAACCCCTTAATGACGGGTCACGTTTATAGATGTGGAAACAAACTGCTCGAAATGTTGCGTGCAGCTGTACGCCGCGGCAGCGCGCCAAAGTGCTACGAGGCAGTGATTCGGCTTGATGTACCGAACTCCCGCGCTCAAAGTTGGCACGTTGCCATTGATCGCCAGTGTAGAGTTTTTTTTTTTAGTTTTCTTCACCCGTCACCAAGGGGTTAAGTCCTACACCATTATTGCCAAGATTAGCCTCTGTAGAAATGACCTTCATAAAATTTATATTTGTGGAGTGTCCTGCCCTTTCCAACCATATTGACCTCTTCCCAGTCAATGTCAGAAATGTTGGTATTTTGGCCACTCAGCCAAACATTGTCACTTCACAGCCTGCTGCCCTCTATGTGCCCAACCTGGTCATGATTGTTCAAATTACTCTGCTCAGTCATGCACGTGTACTAATTGTGGTGGCTCCCATAATGTATTTTATAGGAGGTGCTCTGCCTACATTCGACATTCAAAGTATCTGCTGATATCCATCCTCCTCCTTAACTTCCCCTACATACTCTCCATTTGATCTGATCGTCCTATACCTTTAACCACACCCTTTTGCAAATCCCCACTGTTATGCATTTGCTCTCCCTCTATACCCTTTCCACTAATATTCTATCTATCAGCATTCAACAACTTTTGACATCTAACACATCTTATCCTGATTGTTAACTCATTTTCACCCTTTTTGCCACAATATTTTACCATAGGGCTATATGACCTGTGATATCTAGCACATTTATTTCTTCTAACCATTAACCATTGTGTCTTGATTCATTGAATGTTTACATCATGGTAAAGTTTGTCATAGTATATGTGTCTGTGGGTTTACAAGTAAACAAGTTATGATTTTTTTTTTTTTTTTTTTTTTTTTTTTTCTTTTATTCTAGAAAGTAAAGATGGAAGTGGATCAGGATCTGCTCCTGCATCAGATGATGAAGCATCCAAGTCATCACAGCCTGAAAAACCAAAGGAAACAGAACCAAAGGAGGATTCAAAATCCGAAGAAGCTGCTGATGATTTTGATGATGACGATGAAGCAGGTAATTGTGATATGATGCATTGCTAGTAAAGGGAGCTAGGATTTTTTTTCTGTTTGTTTAATCTCCCTTCTTTATTTTATTTTCCCATTTGTACAGTTGATAGGTTATGTGTTATTTCCATTTGTACAATTGATAGGTAATATGTTATTTATAACATATGGATAGCATATAGCTTAATTGTTTGTTTCCCAAAAATTCTTAGATGAGAAGCAACGCCGTCCACAAACCTTCGCCCCAAGTCAGTTATTGGCTACGCCTCCAAAGCAGAGAGCAAACAAGAGTGTGAGAGAGTATTTTGGAAAAGACGAAGCAGTATACATCATGGATGCCAAACACACAGGCAACATAGGCCGATTCTTGAATGTGAGTGTATGGTATTGTAATTTTAGATGTATAACCACATATATAAAACACATTTATTTATAGTAAGCACTAATATGCCTGGATTATTTTTGATGCATACTCACAGACAGACATGTTAACATATTCAAATCAAACTGCCATTAACTTCGTCATTTTAATCAGAAATTCAGTAAAGCAAATTCCTTTCCAGCACTCGTGTGAACCAAACGTCTTCGTCCAGAATGTTTTTGTTGACACTCATGACCTAAGGTTCCCATGGGTGGCATTCTTTGCGATCAGCAACATCCGTGCAGGCACTGAACTCACATGGGACTACAGCTATGAAGTGGGCAGTGTACCGGGCAAGACTAAGTACTGCTACTGTGGTGCCAGAAAATGCCGAGGGAGGTTGTTGTAGATTGTAGTTTACTTCATGGTTTACAAGGATAATTCCAAGTCATAGTAGTATTTAAAACTAGGTATATAAGTATCATTTTAACTTTAAATATGATGCACAAGTTAAAAGCAATTAATCTTTATTTTACAATTAATATGGGAATTTTGTTTTTATTGCCAACCCACTGCTTCATATCTCACTTCACAAATAATCAGTATCATTATCTTTGTCCCACTGACATTGATTTACAGTTAGGCTGTCTTGTATATTCCTCAATGTTTTCAAACCACAATCTATGGTCATTGCATTGTATAAGGATGAGTCTTATCAGAGTAAAAGATAAAGTTCCCATATCTGTTATCTTCAAGCCCTTGGTAAGTGACTTCTTGAATATTCAATACACTTGTAAATCATTAGACTAAATATATGTTTGAATTTTAAAATCTATTTTTTGTTGTTACCCTTTTTTGGAGTGTGTGTGGGGGGCAGCATTAATATTACATGATTCACTTGGAATACTTGAGTAAAGGAACAAAAAAAAACATTAAATATTTGAAAAATCAACCAAATGCACTGTTATTCTTACTGTAATCCAGTTATTATTCTCTTCATTATGACATTCTCTTACCTGAGCATTAAACTTTATATAATGATCTGATGGGCTGCTTTGTAGGAACTTTACAACGTCACTCTCTTACTGATACAAAGTACACAAGCATACTTAGAATTTAACACTTTAAATATCTAATAAATGACAAAAATATTTCATGTGAAACTGTCAAGGAAAATGTGAATAATAGCCAAGGGAAAAATAAATTTTTCAGGTAAAAACATTTTTGAGTGGTACATTTTATTCGAAATTCACACGTGTATAAAACGAGTCAATATATTACTTAAATTAATTACTTAACACTAATGATTTCTGTAGGTTTAAATATAAATGTCATGAATATCAACAGTAAATGAAGTGTTACTATCAATTAAATATGCTTGGGAATTCATAAAATAATACTGGTTGATAGTCCTTTATAATAATCAGAAGACACATTTTGTTCCAGCAATTGTGTATTTTTTTTTTTTTTTTTTTTTTTTTTTTTTACATAAAGGCAACAAAATCACTTGATATATCTGTAAATTCTCAAATAATTTCAACAGATGTCAACTTATTCTCTAAGACATAAACTCAGCACCAGCATTCAAAAAAATAATCGCATTTCCCTAACCAAAAGCATTATGGAGGAGGTCCCAACACTGCGTAATGGACTTCCACCAACTGCACATGTGACGAGTTGAGGCAAGGCAATTCTCCCTCCTCTCTGTTGCTTTCTGTTGATATCCTTAGAAATTCCTGTCACCAAAGTTCGAGGAAAAGGATTTGTTGACGGAGGATGAAGAAGAGGAGGTGGAGAAGGACTTGCTAATGCGAGATGAAGGGTCCATGGGGGCCATGTTACCGAAGTTTGACATATTGGATAAGTTAGACATGTCAGAGAAATTGGACATATTGCTGAAATTTGACATTTCTGAGAATTTAGAGGAAGCATCGCTAAAGTGGGAGAAGTTAGACATATCACTAAAACCAGATCTACCAGACATAGTCGAGGCCATAGAGTCAGTGGACATTTGCGACATGAGTGAATGACCGCGGCCCATCAGGTCCTTCAGATCCCCGAATCCCGAGGGGAAGTTGCCAGACTCAAGGAAAAGTCCAGGGCCGCCCATGGAGGAGCTGAACGACTGTTTAACGGACGAAGTGGAGGAGGAACTCTTTTTCACCGACATGACGGAGCCATCGGGCATATGTTGGATGCAAGATTCGCTCACTTCAGCGGCATCAGCGGCTTCGGAACGCTTAAACTTTCCTTCGGGGTCCTCCTCGTGGCGAGTCATTTTGGTGGAGGCCTCGCGTCGTGCTGCCTGGCTGTTCTTGTCGCTAATTTCAGCAGCTGTTTCACGGTGTTCCATAACCCCGTCATTCTCCTGCACGACGTTGGATGTCTGAGAAGTCATGACGCGGCGGCCGTTCTCCTCCGTGATGCTCACGCTCGTCTGGTTGCCGGA
>NC_061824.1:32853239-32860739 GCF_019202785.1 Penaeus chinensis
AGCGGGCTTTCGGCCGATGGCTGCCAACGCCGGTTCGATTGAGATTTACGTTTTTCTTTTTCTATGTGCAAATTAAATACGAAGTGCCCGTCTGTCTGTATGTCTTCGATGTTCTATGTGCGTATACGTATATATACGTATCATGCGTACACACATATATTCATACATGCATATATATATTCACACACATGTATATCATCATTCCAGTCACTTTGCATGGCTTCTTTGATCATGTAAGCTATTAAGAGAAGGATAATTATTTTTAATTCCCCCAAATGGGGGCATAAAAAAAAATAGATGGATGGAGAGAGAGAGAGAGAGAGAGAGAGAGAGAGAGAGAGAGAGAGAGAGAGAGAGAGAGAGAGAGAGAGAGAGAGAGAGTGAGAGTGAGAGAGAGGGGGGGGGGGATACCTAAACACTCATAAATGTGAATCGCGCACGCGCGCATGTGTACGTGTGTGCGTGTGCGTCCGTGTGCATTCAGAGTATGTAAATAGACAAACAAATATTTGGTAGATCACTAGAAAAAAAGAGGGAAATTTGGGCATAGAACGAGATATGAGTGACGAGAGAGAGAAGGGGGACCAGAAATAGGTGGGGAGGGGGGGGGGAGGAAAGTGTACCCCGGCGTGAGGGAAAAGGGAAAGTGAATGCCCGCAGTACCCCGCCGTTGGGGCACTCATAAGCGAGCGTCATCTTGGGAGCAACGGCCGAGGAGAGAGAAGGGGGGCGGGGGGTGGAGGTTCGAAATCCAGTCGAATGTCCGATGCTGAATGAGGGCCAGGGTTCTGTCCTAGGTCTTTCGTTTGCCTTTCCCTTTTCTTTGCTTTGCTTTATTTTATTCTTATTCTATTTTTCATTTTCGTTATTCAATTTTTTTCTTCTCAATTTTAGTTTATTCTATTTTATTTTTCATTTTATTTTCTTCTCTTTTTTTCTTTTCGCTTTTCTCTTTTTTTCATCATCCTCTCCTTTCCTTCACTTTCCCTTCCCCTTTTCCTTTCCCCTTTCCCTTTCCCTTACCCTTTCCCTATCCCTTTCCCTTTCCTTTCCTTTCCTTTCCTTTCCTTTCCTTTCCTTTCCTTTCCTTTCCTTCCCTTTCCTTTCCTTTCCTTTCCTTTCCTTTCCTTTCCTTTCCCTTTCCCTTTCCTTTCACGCAACTTTCTACCACCTCGTCGTTCTTTCGTTCTTTCACACTTAGTGATTATATATACATCCCGAGATGCCCCTTATCCACGTCACGCTTTGAATCCCGTGAAATCCTGCCTCCTCCCCCTCCTCTGATCCCCTTTTTCACCTTTTGACTTTCACCCCTTTTCATCCCGCCCACCACAGCCTCCCTCCCTTTCTTCACCCCTCTCTCCCCCTTTCACTTCCTACCCCTTCCTCTCTCTCCCTCCCCCTTTCCTCGCTCACCCTTCCTTCACCCCTCCCACCCCTTCCTCCTCCTCCCTCCCCTTCCTCTCCCCCTCCTCCTCCCCCCCGAAGCCTAGGAGTGACATAGTTTCCAAAAATAAATCGCCTTACCAGGGAAAAGCCCCGCGGTTGGGTGAGGTGTTGCCAATGTTGGCAAAGGTGGGGAGCATGAGTGTTGCCAACGATGCGTTTGGCTCTTGGGAGAGACGCGGAAGTACATGTAATTAAGCGCATTGTTCATTAAATATGAGAGCATTAATGGCCAAAAAGGGTTAATTACGTGGAGCAGCAATTTATAACAGGCGATAAACAAGGTCGTTTCGGAGGGAGAAGTGAGCGTTACTCTGAGCAGCCGCGGATTTCGCCTCGTCAGCAATGCATGCGAGATGGGCCAACGCGAGGAGCCCAGAGCCAGCACCTCCATCAGCCAGACTCACGCCCTGGCCGGCTGCTCCTGGCGGGGACGCGGCCGTGATGTGACTTGCGTGGTCTGTAAACCCCCCATTAATGTCTGGCTCGCACGCCCCTCCGTTCTTCCGGTCACTAACCTCCTTCGGAACGCCACTCGCCTTGTCTCCATCCTCATGTCACTCGAGAAATCTGTAGTATTCCTCGTCAGCTGCTCCAGACTGACGTGACTCTGTTTATACCACACTTTCTCGCCTGTCAAAAACATGCCAATCACCCCTCCTGTGCCTTCCCCTCCCCCCTTCCCGCCCGCATGTCTCTCCGCCCCCCGACGCCCTCTCGTCATGCCCTTAAGATTCGCCGTCGGCCACGCCCTCCTATAATGACTTCATCCATCAGGGTGGAGACATTGTTATGAAGCTCCACCTATTCTCTGAAGCGGAGACTTACTGTTTCCATTACACTAGTGACGAGGGGAAAGGAGAAAGGAGGAGGGGCAAGAGGGAAGGGGCGAGGGTAGGGCATTTGACAGCTGTGACACTGAGTGATGGGGCAAGGGCTAGATCTCTCGGAGAGAGGTGGGCAGTGAGAGGGAAAGTAAGCGGGGAAGGTGGGTTAATGAAGTGAGACGGGGGGGGGGGGGGAGTGCGTGGGCGAGGCAAGCATGGGCGTGCGTACTTGCGAGGACACCGCCTTGAGGAAGGACACGGGGAAATACTTTTCCCGACGAGGAAAGTGGTTTTGCTTCTGGCGATGATTTAAGAGCCTTGGGTTCTGGGTAGTTAGACCACGATGAATAAAAGGTAACAGGTTTATATATAAAACGATTATTCTCTGCATACGGTACCCAGACCTTCACGGACTGTCTAATTTCGAGAGAACTTGCGAAAACTTCTTTCACACACATACAAAAAAAAAAAAAACAGTTCCATCCTACACTGAAGAATAAAGAGATAATCTACACGAAATTAGCCCTAAAGATTACTGGAAGATTGTAGTGCCTATACCAAAAACAGATCTGATTTGCAAACAAAAGACTTTCGTACTATCTTACTGTGCAGCAGACCAGCAGCAGCAACACTCACCTGAAAAGAAAAAAGAAAAATAAGTAACAATGCATCTTAAAAAAATATTTAAGCAAACGTTAAAATCTATGAACACCGCTTAACCTAAGACGAACATTAATCACGCGCTTTGAAAACTACAGGCCTCGTTTTTTTAAATGACCACGTGGAACACGACTCAAAACAACCTACTCATTTCTACACAAAGAGGCACTTCGATGGTTTTCCCCTGTCCTCACACCCTTTCTCCACCCCCCTTCCCTCCCCCTTCACTTCCCTCATCCTCCCTCCCCTCTACCAAACACGCAACTTCTTTGAAAACAAAATACTACAAAAAAGTATCTCGGCAGGTGGCCAAAGGTGGCTCGTGAATGTTTCAGTGTTGGGCGTTTAGTGAGGGACAGCTGGCTCGGTCGCTCTCAGGCACTTTGTTTGCGCCGAGGCAGTTGAGGACGAAGCCGTGTCTCATCGGAAATGTCAGAGAAAAAATATACCCACAAATATTAAAATCTTTTGGATCGTCATCCTCGTACCTCACAGAGAATGTGTATTGGGAGGGTATTTATTCCTTCTGAAAATTTGTTAATGGGAAGATTGGTACGAACTTTGGGTTAATTAATTTTAACACTTGAATTATATAGATAGAATGTCAAAGGCTGCAACCTATTCAAATTATAATATCAATGATGATTATCATACTGATAAAGACAACAATGTAATAATAATGATTAGGAAGACATATATATGCATATATATACCGATAATAATCATACAATGATATATAATTTCTCATAACATTATCATACTGTCAAATTAGAGAGAAATTATTCAATTCATTTTAATATTTGTCTTCTCCATGACTTCAATTCGACCATTAGATCATGACCCAAGCTTGTGACTCCTTATCCTTTCGTGCGGCTACTGGTTACGTTCCCCACAGTAAGAACAATAACCACAAATAACTCTTCAGTTAGCTTATCGTCTTCGGTCTATCATTACTTCACATCAGCACTCACTAGCTGCATCGTATTTCCTCGAATGAACGACAGTCAGTTTAAACAGCGGAGAGTTTACTACACAAATCTGCTTTAAAACAAACTGACGGACTGAAGGCAGAGCGTGTTATTCGAGCATCCAACGTCTGTCTTTCATTTTCCTTGGTATTCAAAACGGGGAAAAAAAGAAGAGAGAGAGAAAGAAAAATTGACGATGAAAAGCCAAGGCGATAAGCAACCTCGCTGTGTACCTCGAAGTATTTTTGGTCGTCTTAAGCTCTTGCGTTCCGACCTTGTTCTGAAATTTGTGAAGACATTATTATTTGAGATCGAGCACGCTTTCAGATTCCATCGTCGGTTGCCGTTTTGTTAAGAACGTGAGCGTTTTTTTGTTTCCTACTCTTTTCAAAACTCAATTATTTTTCCTTTCACTAACACATTGAAAATGCTTTGATTTTTCAAGTTGGAAATATTTCCTTTTTTAATTCATGTAAAAACGCTTCACCCACGTGGCATTTTTTTTTTTTTTTTTCTTATCCCCGCGTTCGCTTTCGTCCTCTGTCAATGCAGAACAACCTCGAGTAAACACACGTCTATCGTCTCCCTATTAATATTTCCGGTATGTCTCTATCCCTTTCTCCATTTCCTTCTCTTTCCTTCCACTTCCTCTTCCCCCGAAATGCACATGTCTTACGCGTTATTCCCCGAGTTTATTTTTACTCTTTACATACCCCGCTACACACCCTTCGTTTCCGCTTTGGTCTCTCCTCCTCTGTCTGTTTTGTTCCTTTATTTATGGCTTTCGTTTTTTCTCCTTGAGTCCCCCCTCTTAACACCCTTTCCTCTCGTTTTTTATGATGCTTCTTTCTCTGAAGTGCAAGCGATTTTCTCACGTGTTTAGAGCCCATTACTCTTCATTACTCCACTTATTGAAGATTCATTGACTTCATACGCAACGTGACTTTAACCCGTCTCGTTTTCTTATATCCTCTTACTCTCTTTATATTTATCTTACTATTTATATCCTTTCGTCTAACCTACATTACTTTATCCGAAGAGAAAACAATTCCTTATGTTTTTCCCGCTCTCTCCGTCTTTCTACAAATCTTTTTATATTTAGTATCCCTCCTGATTCATCACATGACTCATCGTCAGCATGTCCAACACACACTCAATTTTCCCCCTTTAAAGTATACCTGTATTTACGCTTTGTTGCGGTTTTCCCCCGTTGTCACAGCGCGCCCACTGGTCTGGACGTGTTCCCGGAGTCGAAACCTTTTTTTCCTTCAATTCATCGACATTTTAGCCTGCCTGTTCTCTTTGTTTGTCTCATTTTTTGTCTCATTGTTTGTCTGTATGTGTTTCTATCTCTCTGTCTCTCTCCCTGTATCTGTCTCTGTCTCTGCCTCAGTATCTCCTCACCTATTCTTATCGACGCTTACCTCTTTCTTCCTCCATTTCTCTCTTTCCTTTTTTTGTTTTCCTTTTTGGCGTTCCTTTTTCGTCTTCTTCCCTCTTTTTTTTTTTTTTTTTTGTCTTAACACCTGCCTTTCTTTTTCGCATCCCCACCCTCTTTTTTTCCCTCATTCCCCTCTCCCATTTCCCATTTCCCCTCTTTACCCCATTTCCCCTCGTTTTCCCCTTTGTCCTCTCTGTTTTTCCCTTTACCCTCTCTATTTCCCTATCCCTTCCTTCCCTCTTTCTCACCCCTTCCTTTTTGTTCTCTTAACGCCTGCCTTTCTGTTTTCTGTTTTCCCTTCCTTCCCTCTTTTTCCCCCTTTTCCCCCTCCCTTTTTCCCCTTTTCCCTCTAATTTCCCCCCTTCTCCTTTTTCCTATCGCCTCCCCCCACCTTTCTCCCCCCAATCTGCCCCCAGGGTTGACGGCTGCGGAGAGGTGTTGTTGTACCGACTGACTCGAGATATAAATACCCTCCCAGTGCCGTCCGGTATGGCACCCGTGGCACCACTTCCTCAATCCTCGGTGCCGTCGACCCCCCCCCCACCCCCCCACACACACAGAGAGAGAACCCCAGATTTCCCCTTCCCCCATTTTCTTTTTTTTTTCTTATTTCTCTTTTTCTTTCTTTCTTTCTTTCTTTCTCTCAGTCTCTCTCTCTCTCTCTCTCTCTCTCTCTCTCTCTCTCTCTCTCTCTCTCTCTCTCTCTCTCTCTCTCTCTCTCTCTCTCTCTCTCTGTCCATCTTCTCAGCCTCTTCTCCTTCCCCCTCTCCCCTTTCAGTTCGACCACGTGTGCGCCAGGATTCGAGACATGTTCATTTAGCTGATTCGTTTCTTTCGGCCGATGTCCGCAATGGAAATAATTGCAAAGTCTGATTTAAAATTCTCCTAAATTCTCTCTATCTCTCTCTCTCTCTCTCTCTCTCTCTCTCTCTCTCTCTCTCTCTCTCTCTCTCTCTCTCTCTCTCTCTCTCTCTCTCTCTCTCTCTCTCTCTCTCTCTCTCTCTCTCTCTCCCTCTCTCTCTCTCTCCGTTCCTCCTTGTCCCCCTTCCCATTCCCTGCCCTTCTCGAAACCCCCTGCTGGTGCTGTGCCTTCACACCCAGCAAAGACACGCTCGGGTCTATTCTAGAACATTCCTTTTTGTAGGCCACTGACAGGCGTCCCTTACGCTCTGACTGCCAAACATAACCAGTTCAGAAGATGTTTCGCCTACGAAGGTCAAATATTATGATGGTGACTGTCAGGGTTGAAGGTTCCAACAAACATTGTTTTTAAAAAAAAGTAGATCTCAAAAGGTAAAAAAAAAAAAAAAAATACTAAAAGTTCATCGGCTTGTCCGGCATTTCATAAATGTTGATATTGAGAGCACTTATCCAAATATCCTTGAAGTACACCAGAAGAACTGGAGACCGAACAATGACAAGCCTTTACTACCCTCACACACCCTTTATCCCCCTAAATCTTTTCCAAGTGTCACTACTTTGTCACAATAGACGAGTGACGTAAATAACCTCTTGTGTCACAGTTTTAGGACTACGTTTGACAGAAGCGTTGAGAAAACAGTACTGGTACTTGTTGTACTAAATCCTTCGATACTCACATCGAGACACTGACTCAACAAGGGTCGTGTACGCTTGACTCAGGGAGCGTGCATGCAAAGGATGTGTCGTAAAAAAAAGGGGTATAAAAAGGGGGAGGAGGAGATAGCAGCTATCAAGAAAGCGGTTGGAAAAAGTGGCAGTGGTAATAGTGATGGTAGTAACAGCAACACCAGTGTCAACAACAAAATCACCACCAAAACAACAGTTGTAATATCAATAAGCCGTCTGATGAAACGTGATGCTCTGGCTACTGTTCGCGCTATTGTACTAATATTAGCAATATAAATAAGAGCAATAAAAATTACAATAGTGGTTAGTGTAATATTTTTTAGCAGCAGCATGAACAAAAAGAACAAGGAGGAGTAGCAATGGTAGAAAATACAATAATTACTGCAGTAGTAGTCATACTAGTTTTATTGATAGCATCTATTGTAATCGTAGAACTAATAGTATTAACAGCTGCTGTGGTATCCATAGGAGTAGCAGTAGAAAAGAAAGGGAAAGAATAAAGAACGGGAAGAAGAGATGGAAAGAAAGACAGAGCGCAGGGTACGACAGA
>NC_061824.1:32873239-32880739 GCF_019202785.1 Penaeus chinensis
ACCCCACCCTAGACGCGAATAAGACGGGGAGAATTTTGATCTGCGACATCACGCCATCTCTCGCGGGATGTGTAGGAGAATGACATCACGGAAATTGTTTAACAACATGATGACAAAATACACACAACACTTGAGCAGGAAGAGACACAAGGCGGCGCCACCCACACAAATAAGCGGAGAAAACATTGGGGAGGGGGGGGGGAATCGTTAGAGAAGAGAGGGGGAGGAGGAGAAAATATGGGAGAAGGTGGAAGAGGAGGCGGAGAAGGAGAAAGAGAAAGAGGAAGAGGAGATGGAGGAGAAATAGAAAGAAAAGAAGAAGTGACAAAGGAGAGGAGTAGGAGAAAAATTAAGAGAAGTAAGAGAAGGAAAAGAAGAGAAGAGCAGAAAGAAAAAGGAGGAGGAGGAGGAGGAGGAAAAGGAAGTGGGTTGGAGAGGGTGGCGGAGGTATTGCAAAAAATAAGAAATATGAGAAGCGAACGAATATGGGGGAAGATGAAACCAGAGGGAAAAGAAAACAACAGCAAAACGATAAGAAAAGCAAAAAAAAAAAAAAAAAAAAAAAAAAAAAAAGGGGGACCATACGACGGATAAAAGGAAAGAAAGAAAGAGAGAAAAAGGAGAAGAAAAATAAACAGAAAAAAAGATAAATAGAAAGAGAAGAGGAAGAAGATTAGAAACAACGAGAACGTCGCTAGCGTAAAGTAGCACTATGCAATGTCTCTTTTTCCATATACGGTCGTCAGCCAGACTATCAGAACGAGGAGAGTCATCAGCATTAACGACATAGTACCTCAAAAAGCGCCACAAACCCCATTATCTCCCGCGCCTGACATGCAAGGCATCCGGACACGCATACGCATCCAATCTCAGGCGCTCTCTTGGTAGGATTTCGGGTATACGATCCTGTGTCTGCCAGGTCCTTCGGGTATGGGAGTCTTTGTTAACCTGGTCTTACGGGTATTTGAGCTTATATTTTTAGCAGGTCTGTCGGGTATGCGATCTTTCAGATTTTCAGGTATACAAGCCTTTATTACCAGGTCTGTCGAGTATGTGATCCTTTGTCTAACATATATTTCGGGTTTGAGAGTTTATATTTACCAGGTTTTTCGGGTATGTGAGCCTTTGTTTATTGGGTATTTCGGGAATACAACCCTTTGTCTATCGGGTCTTTCGGGAATACAACCCTTGGTCTATCGGGTCTTTCGGGAATACAACCCTTTGTCTATCGGGTCTTTCGGGAATACAACCCTTTGTCTATCGGGTCTTTCGGGAATACAACCCTTTGTCTATCGGGTCTTTCGGGAATACAACCTTTTGTCTATCAGATCTTTCAGGTACATGATCTTATATTTACCAGGTTTTGGGGGATATATGCAACCTTTTGTCAACGAGGTCTTTCTGGTATCTGATCTTATATATCTATCAGGTCTTCCGGGTATCTGAACCTTTGTCTACCGGGTCTTTCGGGTATGTGAACTTATATTTAAAAGGTATTTCCGGTATGTGATCCTTTGTCTAGATTTTTTTCCCCTTTGACCCTGTTTTTTTTTTTTTTTTATCGAGAAAGGGGAAAAGCGGGAGTGAGGAGGAGGAAGGTTTTCCTTGACCCCCCTCACTCGGACTTCGTGTATATGATTCTTTTATTTTTCTCTCATTATCGAGATAAGAAACAAGAGTGGGGGAGAAGGAGGGAGGTTTTCGCAAGCCCCGTTCCCTCTTCCTTCCCTCCCCTACACTTATGGCGAAGGTCGCGACGCCCCTAATAGCGTAACTAGCAGGCTATTGATCGAAGGCGGTGGCAGTTCCTAAACTTCTACACCCTCAGCCATCATCCGCCTTCTATGGGAAAAGCCGCAGGATCTGGGATCAGAGTTAATGACAGAGGGGGAGGGGAGGGGAAGGGAGAGAGGGAGTGGAGGGGAGGAGAGAGAAGGAAGGGATGGAAGAGAGGGAAGGGAGGAGAGAGAGGGAGTGGAGAGGAGGAGAGAGCGAGTGGAGGGGAGGAGAGAGAGGGAGTGGAGGGGAGGAGAGAGAAGGAAGGGAGGGGAGGGGAGAGAGGGAAGGGAGGGGAGGGGAGAGAGGGAGGGAAGGGGAGGAGAGATAGGGAGTGGAGGGGAAGAGAGAAAAGGAGAGGAGGGGAGAGAGGGAGGGAAAATAGGGGAGAGAGGGAGGGGATGAGAGAGAAGAAAGGGAGAGGAGAGAGGGAGGGAGAGCGGGGAGAGAAGAAAGGGAGGGGAGAGAGGTAGGGAGAGCGGGGAGAGGGAGAGGAGGAGAGAGAAGAAAGGGACGGGTGGGAGGGAGGAAGACGGGGAAGAGAGTAGAGAAAGGAGAGAACAGGAGAAAGGGGAAAAGAGATCGGTGAATAGGAGAGCGGGATAGAGGGGAAAACAGGAATGAAGGGAAATTTTTAGAAGCGGGAATGGCTCATTACCATTTTTTCCTCCGACGCATTCATGAGGTAACGCACAAGCCGGGTAGCGTTGGCGCCATGGCCTGTCTGCGTCATGGTCCTTTCAAAGGTGTCATGCTCCGCGGCCTCGTCCGTGTGTACTCTGATGTATGGAATCCTGGGTCAGCTCGTCTCTGTGTCATGATGGATGATGGGTGATGGATGTTGTCTAGATGATTTTAAGTACTGAAAAACCTGCCCCTCGCCTTTCTCCTCCCCTCTCTCCTCTTTCCTCTCTCTCTCCTCCTCCTCTTCCTTCTCCTTCCCCTTCTCTTCTTCCTCCCTCCTTCCTTCCTCCCTTCTTATCATTATTATTATTTTCCTCCTCCTCGTCCTCCTCCTCTTCCTCTATCCTCCTCCCTCCTCCCTCCTCCTCCTCCCCCTCCTCCCTCCTCCTCCTCCTCCTCTCCCCCCCCTCCCTCCCCCTCCTCCCCCCTCCTCCCCCCTCCTCCTCGCCTCCCCACCCCCTCCTCCTCCCTCCACCTCAGTACAGCTGCACTAGACAATTTATCATCAAGCTTTCAATCTTTACGTGAGTCAGAGATATGGGGAATTATGCATCTCTGTCCATCTCGGAGGAAAAAAACTAAATATTAGTGATTAATATAGTAACGAATATCTAATTAAAAATGAAAATTCAGACAAATTTCAAAAGCAACTTTAAAGAAGAAAGTTACAAAATATGTCATCTTACGTTCCCCCCCTAATTAGAAGCTTCACTGGAAATCAAAATTAAAATATGAATAAAATAATAATGTATTTCTCAAAGTCAACTGAAAGACATGACATTATTTGTTTATTATTTGTTTTATCATGTTTTCAATCTACCTTCAAAAAGCACAAAAAATATATATATTTTCACGCATGATCTCAACCTACCTTCAAAACGCAAAAAAAAAATGTAAATTTATTACCATGATTCCAACCTACATTGCAAACGTTAAAAAAAAGTCATCTTTTTAAAAAAAATCATGATCTCAACCTACCTTCATAAAGATTTTTAAAAATCATCCTTTCCATGTCTTTCAAATGATCTCAACAAACTTCTATACGTAAAAATATGAGAAAATAAATAAATAAATAAAAAGTGTCGACCGAGGCGCACCCAGCCCCCTGGTGGAAGTCAGCCCAGCAAATTCCCCGACACAAGTAGCAACTGACACTAATTTCACCCGTGATGTCAGCTTGGCCGTCCCGCTCTCCCCTGCAAGGAACTAGGTACTGAGCCGCCAGTCAGCAACCCTACACACACGCCAGGCAGGGAGAACTCGCACTCACTCACTCACTCACTCACTCACTCACCCGCATGCACACATTCATTCACTTACTCTCTCACTTAATGAACTCACTCACTCTATCTATCGCTTAATCGCATGCACTCACTTATTTAGTCGCATGCACTCACTCACTCTCTTACTCGCTCTGGCTGTTTATTTCTTGATTCATCGATCAACCATTTTTTTCGGTTCTGTTATTATATCTATTTGTAATTTCTTTGGAAAAATAGAGCAATTATCCTTGGTTTTAATGAGGATATCATCGTCATGATATTTATTTTTGACAAAATAATTGTTAAAAGAGATGGAAAAATAAATACCTTTGTATTCATATAACTATCTGTATATCTATATGTCTGTCTGCCTGTCTATGCGGGGTTCATGTATGCATGTATCTATGCATGTATCTATGCATGTGTGTGTGTGTGTGTGTGTGTGTGTGTGTGTGTGTGTGTGTGTGTGTGTGTGTGTGTGTGTGTGTGTGTGTGTGTGTGTGTGTGTGTGTGTGTGTGTGTGTGTGTGTGTGTGTGTGTGTGTGTGTGTGTGTGTGTGTGTGTGTGTGTGTGTGTCGTACTGTCTGTCTGTATATCTATCTATCAATCTATCTATCTATGCATATATACATACCTTTATATACATGCGAAAATCACATCATTACTACGAATAATCATTTCCGAACACCTTTTTTTCTCCATTATAGTAATGCCACATTTCAAAACCGTGCGCGTTGGGCCGACACCTGTAAGACGTGTGCAGGTGTGTGCCGTTTGAGAGGATGAGTTTGTCGTTTACATACCTACATGTCTCTACGCACTCTCGCCCCCCCCCCCTCCTTCCCTTCTCCCTCCCCTCCCTCCCTTCATCTCTACCCTCCCTTCTCCTTCTTCCCCTCCCTTCCCCCCCCCCTTCTCCTCCCCCCCTGACACCCCACTACCATTACTGTCACTTATAACTTCCCGTTTTTTAGCCTTCTATTTGTTTACATTTCTATTTATTTTCCAACCAGGTAAACTCTACACCTTTTATGACTTTTTTCTTCTTCCTCTTCTTCTTCTTCTTCTTCTTCTTCTTCTTCTTCTTCTTCTTCTTCTTCTTCTTCTTCTTCTTCTTCTTCTTCTTCTTCTTCTTTTCTTCTTCGTCTTCCTCTTCTTCTTCTTCTTCTTCTTCTTCTTCTTCTACCTCGTCTTCATCTTCATCTTATTTTTGTCTATTCGTTTCTTTTCTTTTTGGTGTGTGTTCTTGGATTCTTAGTTCGCCCTTTTTGTCGGTTTTTTTTTTTTTTTTTTTTTTTTTTTTTTTTTTTTTTTTTTTTTTTTTTGTCTAGCAGGTTTCGCCAATATCCAGAAGATAACAGAAAAAAACTAGTTAACATCGTACTTGCATAACCACCTTCTCCGGCTTTTCCCTTCCCAGCCTCGGACTCCGCAGTGAATCCAGTCGCTCGGCACAAATGGCATCAAAATGGAGGGCATGGCGTCATGTCAAGTAACGCGAGAATGCAAAATCGAGGCTTTCTCTCCAGCATCACGTCATCGCTGATAGAGAGAGACCTCGAGAGACCTTAAGAAACGCCCCTTCACTTTGCACAGAAGGGATATCCCCCCTCCCCTCCCCCCCCCCCCATCCCCTCCCCTACTGTATGTTCTATTGCGGCTTCTTTGGTCTTCGGTTAAATCGAGATCAGTGAGAGCGATTTCTTCTTTCTTGTCAGATTTCGGTAAAATCAAGATAGGTGAGTGACTTCATTCTGGTCAGATTTCAGTTAAATCTAGGAAGGACTTCATTCCGGTCGGACTTCAGTAAAAATCGAGATCAGTGAGTGACTTCGTTCTGGTCAGATTTCAGTAAAATCGACATCAATAAGTGACTTCATCCTGGATTTTTTGTAAAATCGAAATCAGTGAGCCTCTTCATTCTGGTTACATTTCAGTTACTCTGTCGACTGTAATACATTGAGTATTTCCCATGTAACTGATATTAATCATCTTTTATATCGTTTATTTAGCAAATACTTGATGCTACGTATCCCCTCTCTGTTTCTTTATAATTCAATCAACATTTCATGATGTCACTTTTCCTTTTTCCATCGGCTTCATTTCGTAAAATAAAGCCATGAGCACGCCACCCCTGGACGTTTATTGCCCTCCATTAAATCATTTTCGACACGAAGGCCAAAGAGCAGACAATAAACAGTTATTTACAATCGCAGCCTCGACACCTCCCGATTAGGAGCCAATCACTCGCCAGAACGACACTGGATCTCCTGCACATCATGAACCCCGTAAAAATAATTTGCTTCTAATATCCCGCGCTGAACTGCGCTGACCTCTGCGGCCGCTGCGATAACAGCTTGCTCACGTTACTATCAGCACTCTTACACACAAGAAGAGGTCACTAACAACACCTCCTTACGTGTGACATCATCAGGTATATGTCAGTTCACGTTGTTTGTTATGTGACGTGCCCTTTACAGTCATGAAGTCCACTTTATAGCCATGTTGTGTACTTCTTACTCTTTGCGGTTCTGTACACTGACATCATCCTGAAGAGATACATATGTGGTTGCCGTTAGCATCTCGTATATGTATATGACACTAACAGCTGCTCATCATATTAATCAAATTCCAAGTAGTAATGTAGTCACGATCCCCTGTCATTCTACCGTCAATGAAAAAAAAGTATAATAAAAGCACAGCAAATTCCGCTGGACACCTGCACGGTAACGAATCTGGTTGTATATTTGTAAAATCTCTGGCCCCCTTTCCCTTCCCCAACAAACACAGACTGGCCAGGGACAGCCTCAACGAGAAGCTTCCTGACTTGACCCGTAAATCAGACGGCCAGTGCATGAAGTGTAACGTGGTGTCAGGCAAGCTCCCTGCAGACGGGCCACATTTGCGGTGGGAGAGCTTGGGGAGCGGGGAGAAATAACTATTAAGTGATTACTCGAGCTGAATCATTCTAATATTCATTACATCTTGACAGCGCTTTGTTTATAGTGATGTGGCGTGTTGTCTCGTCGCTAGGCAACTCACGCGTGCGTGTTTCAGGCGGGGGGTGAGTCATCCGGGCAATGTCAGTAGCATACTGTAATTACCTCGTGGAAATACCAGAGAGGCCTAAATCCTTGTTTTTGTCGCTCTTTTTCTTCGTTAGTGCCTTTCCATGACCAAAAATATTCTACGCGTATGAAATATATACCTATAACTAAAAAATATATGCCTATTACCTCCCGACAAATAGTTGCCACACCTTCCCCCTGTAAATCATTCAACAACAACATACATTGAAGTAAAAGTGCCTTTTCAACTTCCTAAAATGAAAACAAAATATCGAGGCCTCCGACAAATATGGGTAAAGATAAATACATGAATATGGAAAAGACCGTATGTTCTTCACAACCGGTAATATAAATCATGTGACCAGGGCCTATGTGTTCGTCGATTGCGTGTGCGTTCTCTTTACCTGTCGCCCTTGTGCCGGGCTGTGTATATAAGCACTCGTTTGTTTGAGTGTTACCGCGCTTTGAAGGTCTTAAAAAACACCTAAGTGTGGAACTTTAGTGCGGGTGTTTACGAGAGTCCATACACAGACAGAGAACGAGCCGTATGTGCGCCCGGGTATGCAGGGGCAATAAATGCATGTGAAGGTATGTGCTCGACTCTCGTGCGAATGTCGGAATCCTGTGCGCATGCGAATGTGGCCCTCCGGTTTCTCTCCTCTCTCTTTGTGATCATGCAAGACCCTTGTTTGTGTGTGTGTGTGTGTGTG
>NC_061824.1:32913239-32938239 GCF_019202785.1 Penaeus chinensis
AGGAGGAGGAGGAGAAGGAGGAGGAGGAGGAGGAGGAGGATGTCTATAATGACGATAGCGATGATGATGATGATGATGATAAAAATGTAAATGATAAAGTAATGAAAATGCAAAGAATAATGATGACGAATAGAGAAAGACGAAGGCGATGGCAAAGATGAAATTCATAATAACTTCAACAAAAAAAGGAACAAAGACGATTTAAAAAAATCTAAATACACAAATGCACTAACAATAACAAAAAAACAAACAATCAACAAGAAAACAAAAAACTAAAAAATAACCACCAGATAAGCAAACAAAAACTCAAAACAAAAACAACAACACCAATCCACTTACCGAGAATGATACCGATGGACAGAAGAATGATAAAAGGCCTTCTGCGTCCTAGCTTCGACCGGCAGTTATCCGACAGAGAGCCCAAAATCGGCGTCAGGAAGAACCCGATGAAGGGACTCAGGCACCAGATGAGTGTCATGTGCCTGTGCCTGACGCCGATCTTGAGCAGGGTCGGCGAAACGAAGGCGGTTTCGGCGGCGTAACAGAACTCGATGCCCATCACAGCGGCTGATATGCGGACCATCTCCGCGCGTGTCTTTCGCCTGGGGGTGGGGAGGAGGGGGGAGCGAGGAGGAGAGGGAGTGAGGCTGAGTTAGTTTTTTATATTTTTTTTATATGAAAAGAGTGTATTATTATTATTATTAACATTGTTATTATTATTATTATTATTATCCTCATTATCAGCATCGATAGTATAATTACCATTATCTTTATCTTCATCATCACTATCAACTTTACCATTATTATTATCATCATTATCGTCATTATCATTATTATCTTTATTACTATTATCATTATTGTTGCTGTTATTATTATTACTGTTATTACCATTATCATTATTATCAATGTTATTATTATCATTATAATCGTTATCCTTCTCACTATCGTATTTTTCCATTATTATTATCATCATTATTACCATCAGCGTTCTCATTGTTATTTTTATCATCATAATCATCATCATAGCTATCTAAAGCTACCACATTAACATCTATGATCAGAAGCAATGCCTTTCTCTACAGCAGGATTTCCCTACATTATTTAGACGTCTCTGTACATACCTTCTCTTTCTCCTTTTTTTTTTTTTTTTTTTTTTTTTTACTATTGGGCGGTTCTTTTTTTTATCTATTTATCTATGTTTACTGTTGGGCGACTCGTCTTTTTTTTTTTTTTTTTTTTTCTTTTACTGTTTGGTGAATCGTGGTCAAACCAGCCACCTCCACTTACGTATCTGTCTTAGATGTGTACACACTCGGGCTTGTCAAAGTTTACGTGTATTTTGTTGATGATACACATTTCGAAATTGATACATTAAATTATATGTTCGAAAACGTCAGATTTTTTGCAATCTTTCTTAAGTATATTTTTCTTTTTTCTCTCTTTCCTTCTTTCTTTTTTTTCTCACTTTCTTTCTTTCTTTCTTCCTTCCTTTTCTAGGCATGCAGCGACGTCAAAAAACATCCTGGCGACCGTCATTTCAGGGAACCACATCAGTACGAACGTCGATTCAAGGAATTTGATTAATATCTTGGAAAAAAATATCCAAAGTCCCTTTTCGTCACATATTTTGAATTTTGGTTTACCGTTCGAGTAAGGAGTATCGAAAGCAGGCAGGCAACGATCCTGTGCATGATGATCACCTCCGAAAATCACAAGAACATCCCACTTTATCTCTTCCCACAGAATCGAACATGATTTTTTTCCTCAAGAGAAAACGCAAAATTATCCCTCTTCCTCCTCCTCCTCCTCCGTCTACTCCCTCTTTCCTTCGTCCTTCCTTCTTCCCTCTTCCCATTCGCGATTCCGCCATCACGATATAAATCTAACCTAACCGCACATCACGTTCTGGAATATGTATTTTTTATCACTTCCCCCCCTCCCTCCCTCCCTCCCTCCCTCCTACCGCCCGGGTGGATACGTCCGGATACGTCCGTCTGCCTTCCACGAACGCCGTGGGGCCTGTTCCCATTTAGATTTCATGTTAACCTGAATGTGATTCTTACCTGAAAATAGCAAGATCTTTGGAATTCTAAACCTGTTAGTATAAAATTGCGGTATATTCATGTCTGCGTTTTTTTTTTTTTTTTTTTTTTTTTGTTATTTCCTTTAAAGGAAAGTTGATACGAACCATTGAAAAATACCGGAATGCTTATATTAGTATTAAACATGTATGTAGATTTTTGATTTAGTGGTTCACTTCATTTAACTTAAAGATTTCTCTTATACAAAAGTTATGATATATATTCATGACAAATAAGCCAAGAATTGTTCTTTATTTGAGGGTATACGTGTCCGGAGGGGTCTCACACCAATTATGATTTGAAATATATCATGGTGATCTTAGCTTTCATCTCAAACATAAAAATCAATATCTTCACTTCAGTGCACTACAGTCATGAGATATTAAGTGTATTAACGTGAATATATTGATGCTCATGACGTACATACCTTCATTCCAGCTTAGTCGGTCCATGAATTTCTAGAGACCTGTTACGAGGATTTTAAATCCAGTGTGATAACCCACTTACCCTTTTCGTTTGTGCATTTCCTAAGCTCTAATATCTCTAGTATTCATACGTGTCCACTTCACCTCATTTCTCATTCACGCTTCTTTGTTTAACATCAGCCTCCTCTTTTCTCCATCTCCTCCATCCTTTCTCCTCTCTATCCACTCTTCCGTCCCCGCCCCCTTCCCCCTCCATCCCCCTTCCTTTATCCGCCCTCTCTCTTCTCTATCCACTCCCCCCATCCCCTCCCATTATCTATCTTCTCTCCCCCTTTATCTTCCACCCCTCTATTCCTCCACTCCCTCCGCCCTCTCTCCTCTCTATCCACTCCCCCCTTCCGCCCTCACTCCACTTCCTCCTCCTCCTTCTCTTCAGCGCCCGTAGCTCGACCCGCGAACAACATTTCTGTCGCCGGCCGCCTATTCATCAAAGCGTCAAGGCGTCTAAACAAAACACGGTATTAGCGTTGACGAGGATCTCCTAAGTAATTAACCCGGCAAACACTACGGCGGTATCGGGACGAGCAGGCGGGAAGAGAGGTTTGCGGTGCGGGAGATCCGGTAGAAGTTATGCTCTCATTTTATAATTCTCATTCTCTTATTCTATTTTTGTTGTTTCCTCATTCGTCAGGGTTGAATAGAGGAACTTTTATCTGAGGACTGCACACATGCATGGATACGCGTTTCTATTGTCGAAATTAAGTTTATTTCTCCCCTTTGAACTGAAAACGTATTGTAGGAAGAAAATCATTTATGCCGAAAAAATGAATCTTTTTAGGGTTATCATTGAGCGAAAGGCAATATATTGAATATTAATGTAAAGGTAATCTACGCCTGTATCTCAAAACAAAGAATCTAAATTGAATCTCATAGTATTTTCTTGACAAATCCAATTATACAAAAGACAGTTTTACCTTTATTTCCGTGTATAATTTCACGTCGATAGGATTCGAACCCTCGATCGCGACTTGATTTCCTAACCCACTTAGCTAAAAATAATATACAGAAATCCCCTCCCGGATAAGGGGATAAATTACATCTGCTGATAGAGGCTTTACTTGGGGGTTTAATGGAGTTACCCCTTAACTAGCACTACCCTCAGGTCTCCTTGGATAAGGAGAACCTGTCAACCCTTCTATTCCTCATATATATGTGTGTGTGTGTGTGTGTGTGTGTATACATACATACATATGTGTATATATGTAATACACACACACACACACACACACACACACACACACACACACACACACACACACACTATGTATATAGTACTGCACACACACGCGCGCGTGTATGTGTGTGTGTGTGTGTGTGTATAGGTATACATATATATGTATATATATCATATTCAGTGCATTCCATCCCACAATCCGTTTCATCGAAGCTGTTAACACCCCTCTGCCACCTGCACCCCAAAGCCTCCACACTGATAAAGCATCAACAAAAAACCCAAGTTTTCCCGAGGCTCCTGATTGCGACAGCGCGCGCCCAACCAGAGAGGAATTACACTGATGGAATTACCGAAGCTTCGCCGTTTTCTTTAACCATCACACTATTCCCTGTAGGCTGACACTCCATCATGCCAACAGGTCGATAATCCCTCTCCGCGTTAATGCATTCTCGACCATCTGATATCACGCGGCTCAATTCGATGTCATTAGCATTAGTTCGTTCGCTTCGGAGCATCTTAGCTGTTCAGCAGGTCGGGTTACAGTGAAGGATGAATAGGGGCGACTCCTGTAGTTATCGAATTACTGGACGAGGCAATCGGTTGTTGAAGGCACGATTGTGTTTCGACTGAATAAAAGGTGAGGGTTTGGCCTATGCTAGGACTGTAGTCAGGGATGTAGATGCTAAAGGCTTTACTCAACCCCCTTTTTAACTTTGAAACCTTAATTTCAGTCTAATTATACGAAGCAGTAAGAAGGGTTCGTTGTGCAGTTGTTAATAAACATAGCAATGACCAGGGGACAAAATTAGCCGAGGGGAAAACAAAGTATAGGAGAAATCCGTAAAACTTATACTACAACATTATAGCCTGATAAAATACGACAGACACGCATTATAACGCTCACACACACATACACACACACATACACACGCACACACACACACAGACACACACAAACACATACACACACACACACACACACACACACACACACACACACACACACACACACACACACACACACACACACACACACACACACACACACATATCAATGTTAGATCTTTAACTCCCAGGATAACAAAGTCACACATCTACATTCCCCGTACACACGTGACATCATATCACATAGAAAGGCGGAGGAGGAGGAGGGCGAGGGCGTGAATACGGGACTGAGGGCGTCTCCATTACCATACCGAGGAGGCGAAAAAGTCACTGAGTAGGAAGGTCTTAGGCAGAAGAGCTCCTGCTGGATCCAAAGGGACGTGATAGAAAATACTGAATATGTTTGTGAGGGATGTGTGGGTGGCGGGTGGGGGAGGGTTTACGCCTAAGGAGGGAGAGAGGGAGGTAGGGAAGGAGAGGGAGGTAGGGAGGGAGAGGGAGATAGGGAGGGAAGGAGGGAAGAAGGGAGAAGGAGAGAGAGAGGGTGAGGGAGAGAGAGAGGGGGAGGGAGAGAGAGAGAGAGAGAGAGAGAGAAAGAGAGAGAGAGAGAGAGAGAGAGAGAGAGAGAGAGAGAGAGAGAGAGAGAGAGAGAGAGAGAGAGAGACTCAGAGACAGAGAGGGAGGCAAACAAACAAACAAATAGACAGAAGCAACTCACACAGTCAGAACAGGAAAAAACAGACAGACAGAAAATATAAACGAATAAAAGATAATAATAAACAAAAAAATACTAGGCCTTTCAAGAGGGGACCTATAGAGGCGAATCCATTAGACGCAGACTCGAAGTCGAGAGGCACGAGGGAGGAAGGACGCGAGAAAGGTCAGTAGAAGCCATCAGCGACCTTGAGGTGTTTGATGTGCCCGTCGCGTAGATGGGGGAAAAAGATGAAGACATTTTCGCCATAAGCACGTCCGCCACCCTTAATGGATTGAATATAGCAATGGATAAAGGAAAAAAAAGAGAGACATTGGATTTCCACTGGCTGGCAACAGGAAGCGCGGTTCAGTGTACTTTTCTGTATGTATGTTTTCTTCTTCTTCTTCTTCTTCTTCTTCTCTTCTTCTTCTTCTTCTTCTTCTTCTTCTTCTTCTTAGGATTCTAGAGAGAGGAATTTTGGACTCGATCTCAAGAAGTAATTTTATGGAACGATATACAATCGTTAACAATCTACTTCTTCCGTTTCACTGAGATATAAATAGAGGAAACAAAAATATAACCACATAAATATGGCAGCAAAAATTCTACACCGATTTCATGTATCAAAAAAAAAGGAAAAAAGTCTCAGTTTTGTTTTCTCAACTGAAGCGCTTGTTGATTTTACTGCTATAGCAAGGGCATTTTATCAGTGCGGTTGTATTTTCGTAGCATTTTTTACGCATTTTTCACTTTTACGTATTTTTCACGGCGACGGAAAGAGCTTAGAGCATCGGGGAGCAAAATGGAGTCCCGGCTTACACGGAATCTCCAAAAGCGTTAATTAATTAATTAAATTCTGCAAGGGAGAACCTTCACGCTTTATTAGCCAAGTGCGTCGACTCAGCTATCATGATCACCGACAAGCTGTTCGATCTAAGAGTACTTCTGTGGCTAGGGAAACTGCGCTATTTAACCTAACCTGCAATGGCTGAAGGTCTCACGTGCTACCATCTCGGCTGAGCTACTGAATTCACTCTCTTTTGATGTGGACTATGCTCTTTTTCTCAGTCTCCTTCTCTTTTTCTGTCCTTCTCTTTATTTCTCTGTCTCGCTCTGTTTTTTTTTTTTTTTTTTTTTTTCTCTCTCTCTGCCTCTGTCTTTCTCTGTCACTCTCTTTTTTTTTTTCTTTTTTTTTCGTCTTTCTGTATCTCTCTGTCTTTCTCTGCCTCTCTCTCTGCCTCTCTCTGTCTCTGTCTCTCTCTGTCTTTCGGCCTCTCTCTTTCTTTGTCTTTCTCTGCCCCTCTCCGTGTCTCTCTGTTTCTGGTTCTCTGTCTGTCTTCGTTTCTGTACCTACCTATCAGTCTCTCTGTCTGTCTTCCTATTTATCTATTCATTCTCTGTCTATATTAGTCTCCTCATTCCCATTTACATATACTTTTTTTTTCAAAACGAAGCATCAAGAAACGGGAAAAATAGTTACCCACCAAGACGCCTATTTATATAAGGGGGAAAAAAATGCTATTCAGAGAGAGGGAAAAAGAAAAGAAAAAGAAAAAAGTAAACAGTAGAAAAAGAAAAAGAAACAGTAAAGGAAGGGTACTGCGAAGAAAAAAAGAAAACGAAAGAGGAAAGTTAGTAAAGAGAGGAGAGCGAAGGGGATGAAGAAGAGTAATATGAAATAGGAAAGACAGAGGAAAAAAGAAAGATGTTTTATATGAAGTAGAAGAAGAGGCAACTATCTAGGGATAAATGGAAGAGGAAAAAAAAATTATGTGAATAAGAAAAACAACCATAATTACATAATTTAAAACGGCTATTCAGAAAAAAAAAACTATATAAATATATCCCCCATAAAACGAAACCAAAATCCAAAAAAAAAAATAAAAAAAATAGAATCAATAGTCCTTGTAAGTAATTGAAACGAAATTTACCCACCGGAAGCTTGGCGTGGGAATGGCCAGCGTGTGTCAGTCATTTGCTATTTTCCACGCTCGCTGGGCATTGCAATAAAGGGCGGTCATTGCAATTGTAACTAGGAGGGAGGGAGGGAGAGAAGGGGAGAAAGGAGGGAATAAAACAAATAAAAAATAATGAAGATGGTTAGAAAGGCTAGTAAGGAGGCGATGGAGAAACGAAAAAAGGAGAAAGAGAGAAAAAAAGGAGAGAGGAAGTAGGGGAAAATGGCCGAAAAGAGGGTTTGGGATTCGTTGATTGATTGGAAGAGAAGAGAAAGGACGCTGGTTTGACTGAGAGAGGGGGGGGGGGGGGAGATAGAAAGAGAGAGAAAGCGGGGAGTAGGAGAGGGTGGGAGAGAGAAAGAGTGAGCGGGCGATATAGATATAGATAGATAGATATAAAGATAGATGGGTAGATAGAAAGATATAGATATAGATATACATATACACACATTAACACACACACATATATGTGAGTCTATATATATATTATGTATACATATATATTGACAGATAGATAGATAGATGGAGGAAGAGAGATAGAGATGTGTGTGTGTGTGTGTTTATATATATATATATATATATATATATATATATATAATTATACAGTAAATGCATACAAACGTACAATCTCTCTTTTTCTCTCTCTGTTCATATATATCTATACATACATACATATATATACATATACATATATATACATATATGTCTGTGTGTGTGTGTGTGTGTGTGTGTGTGTGTGTGTGTGTGTGTGTGTGTGTGTGTGTGTGTGTGTGTGTGTGTGTGTGTGTGTGTGTGTGTGTGCGTGCGTGTGTGTGTGTGTGTAATTATATATATATGTGTGTATATATACATTTGTACATATATACATAGTGTATATATATATATATATATATATATATACACAAAGGCATACATTCATACGTTTAACTAGACGATAGGTAGCATTTAAGTATAGCAATATGCATTTATAGATAAACACATTTATGTTGTAGCCTGTACGTATATATATATATATATATATATATATATATATATATATATATATATAGCTGCACATACACCTACACCTGCTCACATGAGGATCTCAGTGAAGAAAAGAAAAAACGCCGGAAAAGAATGAAAATGGTGAGCAAGGAAAACGAGTGGAATATAAAGAAGAAAGGTGGAATGGCGAAGAAAAGAAGAACTAGACAACAGTAGAGAATAAAGTAAAACAGTAAAGGAAGGGCATACGGGAAAACAAAAAGACAGAGGAAAGTTGATAAAGAAGAGAGAGAGAGAGAAGGGGAGGAAGGACGAGTAAGATGAGAAAGAGGAGAGACAGAGGAAATTGAAGGTTGACAAATACGAAGGGGAAGCAACTGTGGAAGGATAAATGGAAGAGGAGAGAAAGAAGTAATGTGGAACAGAATAACAAGCATAATTGTATAATTCACGCAAAAAAATAAAAGAAGAACGTACTAATAGGAAGAAGATATTTTAATAATTTGCAATTTATCTATAATTTGAAAGATAAACTAGTTAAAATATTACCGATGAAAGGAATAATAAGCAAGGAAACCTAATAAACACCAAAGGCATATACTTAAATTGCAAAATCAGCTACAAACAACCCGCAATCAAAGCCCACACACGCCCACCGAGCCGAGCATGTGGCCCGCCCATCCGCAAGCCCATTCGCCTATCTATCCACACGCCCATCCGCCTATCCAACCATCCGGCCGCCCATCCATCCACCCACCTACTCATACGCCTATCCACCCACCCACCCACACGCCTATCCACCCATTCACCCATCTACCCACCCATACGCCCATCCACCCATCTACCCACCCATACGCCCATCCGCCCACCCACCCACCCACCCGCCCATCCCTCCACCCACCCACCCATGTCATCCGCCCACCCATCCACCCATCTACCTACCAACCCACCTCATCCTTCCACCCCCCTTAACCCCCCCACTCCCCAACTCCACCCCCCTTTAACCCCCCCCACCCCACCCCGAGATGCCCCCGCGTAAACTCCCAGCAGAAGTAATCTCGAGCAAATGGGCGCCTCCTCTATTAGATCACCGCGGCGCCCTCCTCCCTCGCACGGGGTCGCATTGCATCGCCGAAGGACTTGTTTCAGACGACGGGGACCCCCATTAGCGGAGGGGTAATCCGGTTACGTGCGTGGGGGCGACGCCATATTTGCCATGAGGGCAGAGGGAGGGGGTGAGTGTGAGGGGGTGAGAGGGAGGGACGGAGGGAGGGGGAGGGAGGAGGTGGAGGGAAGGATTAGTGTATGTATGTATGTAAGCATATATATATATATATATATATATATATATATATATATATATATATGTATATAATATACATATATATGAATATATGTGTATAAATATATGTATATATACATATATATGTATATATGTGTATAAATATATATATATATATATATATATATATATATATATGTGTGTGTGTGTGTGTGTGTGTGTGTGTATATGCATATAGATATGTATGTATATATGTATGTATCTATATGTATATATATAAAACCCTTCTATTCCTCATATATATATACATATATATATATATATATATATATATATATATATGTTTGTGTGTGCGTGTGTATGTATATATATATATATATATATATATATATATATATATATATATATACACATATACACATGTATGTATATGTATATATGTATATATAAATACATATATATACATATATATATATATATATATATATATATATATACATATGCACACACACACATACATATGAATGTATGTATGAACATGCACGTATGGCAGAGCCCCATACCCCGCGACGCCCCTTTGCAGAGCGCGTAGACGCCGCCGGACCCGCGCGTTCGCTTCGCCCAAACAACTCGTATCAGCGGCGGCGAGTGACGGGAATATCGACGAGTAACGAGTGACGGCAACTCGCGTACGGAGATAATGCAGAAGACGGCATCGATTTTCTGCCGTCTCGTCTACCGGAAGCTTTCTTATCTACCTTGATTTACCGTGTCATTTTTGTCCTTTTTTCTTCCATCTTTTTTTCTTTTCTTTTTTTTTTTTCTTTTTTTTTTTTCTAAATGTCAAGTCGCTGTTGGTTCATTTTGAACTTTCGGTTGATAATGATGATGTCTTGTATAGTAAAGATACTGATAATGGCGATATGATTATAACAATAATAATAATCGTTATAATTATACTATTGTTTTTCAAAATATAATAATATCATTAATAATGATAATAATAGTAGTGGTCATGTTAATGATACTGATAATGATAATAATAATAAGCATAGTGATCATTACAAGTATAATAATGATAACAATAATAATGATGATAATTATGGTAGTAACAATAACAACAATATCATCATTATCAATAACAATAACAATGATGTACTAACGCTACTACTACTACTACTAGTAATGGTAATAATAATAGTAACATTAATAATAATAGTAACATTAATGATAATGATAATATTGATACAATAATAATAATGATAATAATATGATAACAATGATAATAATAATAATAATGATAATAATAATAACAATGATAATAATAATAACAATGATAATAATAATAACAATGATAATAATAATAACAATGATAATAATAATAACAATGATAATAATAATAACAATGATAATAATAATAACAATGATAATAATAATAACAATGATAATAATAATAACAATGATAATAATAATAACAATGATAATAATAATAACAATGATAATAATAATAACAATGATAATAATAATAACAATGATAATAATAATAACAATGATAATAATAATAACAATGATAATAATAATAACAATGATAATAATAATAACAATGATAATAATAATAACAATGATAATAATAATAACAATGATAATAATAATAACAATGATAATAATAATAACAATGATAATAATAATAACAATGATAATAATAATAAGCATAGTGATCATTACAAGTATAATAATGATAACAATAATAATGATGATAATTATGTAGTAACAATAACAACAATATCATCATTATCAATAACAATAACAATGATGTACTAACGCTACTACTACTACTACTACTACTACTACTACTACTACTACTACTACTACTACTACTACTACTACTACTACTACTACTACTACTACTACTACTACTACTACTACTACTACTACTACTACTACTACTACTACTACTACTACTACTACTACTACTACTACTAGTAATGGTAATAATAATAGTAACATTAATGATAATGATAATATTGATACAATAATAATGATAATAATAATAACAATGATAATAATAATAACAATGATAATAATAATAACAATGATAATAATAATAAGCATAGTGATCATTACAAGTATAATAATGATAACAATAATAATGATGATAATTATGTAGTAACAATAACAACAATATCATCATTATCAATAACAATAACAATGATGTACTAACGCTACTACTACTACTAGTAATGGTAATAATAATAGTAACATTAATGATAATGATAATATTGATACAATAATAATGATAATAATAATAACAATGATAATAATAATAACAATGATAATAATAATAACAATGATAATAATAATAACAATGATAATAATAATAACAATGATAATAATAATAACAATGATAATAATAATAACAATGATAATAATAATAACAATGATAATAATAATAACAATGATAATAATAATAACAATGATAATAATAATAACAATGATAATAATAATAACAATGATAATAATAATAACAATGATAATAATAATAACAATGATAATAATAATAACAATGATAATAATAATAACAATGATAATAATAATAACAATGATAATAATAATAACAATGATAATAATAATAACAATGATAATAATAATAACAATGATAATAATAATAACAATGATAATAATAATAACAATGATAATAATAATAACAATGATAATAATAATAACAATGATAATAATAATAACAATGATAATAATAATAACAATGATAATAATAATAACAATGATAATAATAATAACAATGATAATAATAATAACAATGATAATAATAATAACAATGATAATAATAATAACAATGATAATAATAATAACAATGATAATAATAATAACAATGATAATAATAATAACAATGATAATAATAATAACAATGATAATAATAATAACAATGATAATAATAATAACAATGATAATAATAATAACAATGATAATAATAATAACAATGATAATAATAATAACAATGATAATAAACGATGTTTTTTTCTATATCACTTCACTAGTTCATCTTTGCGCTCGTTTTGAACTTTTGTGAGGGAAATAATTTAGTATTTCCTAAGCTCAGCACACTTATCCACTGCTGTTCATTTTTCTTGTACACTTTTGAACTGATGTATATCTATTGTAAACGTTTGAAAACGAGCATGTTCATTAGACTAAATCTGAAATAAAAGTTCAAATGCAAATCTGAAACGGATTTTTTCACAATTATATTTCAGAGTTACTCATTAAGAAAACATACAGTTTCTTTCAATATATAGAACTAGAGTTGGTTATTCATGTAGTTAAAAAAGAATATAAAGATAAAAAAAAAGACATTATAACAGATTCTTGCTCAGTTTCCCAACCATAAAAAAAAAAATAGTTATACGAGTATAGGCCTATTTAGACCGTAATGTACGCCGTTATAAGCGCGAGAAGAAATAAAAGAGCGTGGGAAAAACAAATGAAACTCAAGTTGCTCTTATTAACATTATATTCTTTTCGATCATTTATTACCAGATTGAGTTCGTTGCCTGGATTCCATAAAGCGGTTGTATTTTGTTTTGCAAGTAAAAACATTCATTTCTTTATGATCATTATATATATATATATATTTTTTTTTTTTTTTTTTTTTTTTTTTTTTTTTTACTTTTTAAACATTTCTAACATTTGCTCTGCCTTTCAGTTCTGGTACCATACACATGCATAACAACAGAACATTCTAAAGTACACACACATAACGACAAATATGCACCCACGCACGCACGTGGGTGCATTTATATATATATATATGTGTTTATATATATATATATATATATATATATATATATATATATATATGTATATATATACATATATATATATATATATATATATATATATATATATATAAAGGTAGAATAGACAGACGAATAAGAAAAAAAAGGAAAAGACCAATGACAGATTACAAGAGGGACAAGGAAAGATAAACAGGTAGAGGCAATAACAAGCCACGAATCCCAGACCAATATTTCACAAGTCCAATCAGTCGAGAACTCCGAGAAAGAGGGAGGAAGGGGGCGGGGGATGATAAACAGGGGAGGGGAGAGAGAGAGACGAGGAGAAAGGGAGGGATTGAGGGAAAGAGGAAAGGGAGAAGGAGGGAGGGAGGGAGGGAGTGAGAAAGAGGAAAGGAAGAAGGGAGGGAGGGAGGCAGAGAGAAAGAGGAAAGGAAGAAGGGAGTGAGAGATAGTGGAAAGGAAGGATGCTGGGAAGGAAAGAGGGATGGAGAGAGGAGAGGAGAATGGAGGGATGGAGAGAGGAAAGGTGAAAGGAAGGAAGGAGGGAAGGAGGAAAGGAGTAAGCAGGAAGAATAAGGGAAAGGCGGCAGGGAGGAAAATGGGAAATATAGGAGGGAGAGAGGGAGGAGAATAGGGGAATAGAAGAAAGGGGGAAGGAGGTAAGAGAAGACGAGAGGGATAAGGAGGGAAGAAATGGGAAACGAGAGAGGAGAGGAGGGAGGATAGGGGAAATGAGGTAAGAAATTAGGGAGGGAGGGAAGGAGGAAAGGAGTAGGGAGAGAGGGAAGAAAGGCGAAAGGAGGGAGAGAGGGAGGGAGGATACGGGAAAAGGAGGGAGGGAGGGAAAGAGGGGAAGAGGGAAGGAAGGAGGGAGGGAGGGAGGGTATGAGAGAGATAGAGGGAAAGAAACAGAGAGAGAGAAAAAAAAAGGAGAAAAAGAAACAAATCCAGACAAACACGCACAAACAGAGACAGAGTAAGAAAAAAGAAAAGAAAAAACGAAAGAAAAAATAGAAAGGAAGACAAATCCAGAAAAAAACAAAACAAACAAAACAAAACAACCAAACAAAACAGACGAAGACACAGACACAAAAACGGAACCAGAAATCCCCTAGACAGACAGAGAAGACGTACGAACGAAACCAAAGAATCCCAAGAGTCGGTAAGAGTCCTCCTGAGAGCTCTCCAGAGGAAGTGTGTGAGAGGAAAACACAGGAGGTTTGGGTGTGAGAGGAGAGAGTAAGAGGGTGTGTGAGTGGGCCTTGTTTTGGCAGGAGAGAGAGAGAGAGGAGGGGTGGGAGGGGGAGAGTGAGGGAGAAGGGGGAGGGGTGGAAGTGAGGGAGAAGGAGAGAGAGAGGAAGAGAGAAAGAAGAGAGAGGGAAAGAGAAAGAGAGAGGGGGGGAGGGAGGGAGGGAGGGAGAGAGAGAGAGAGAGAGAGAGGAAGAGGAAAAGAAATAAAGAAAGAGAGGGGAAGAGAAAGAAAGAGAGAGAGAGAGAGAGAGAGAGAGAGAGAGAGAGAGAGAGAGAGAGGGGGGGGGGGGGGAGGATAGAGAGACAGAGAAAGGAATGAAAATGGAATAGCACAGAGGAGGAGCCTCTCGTCCCGGATTTATAGTTCGAAAAATCTGTGATGGAGATAAAGTAGCTAGGCCTACGTGGAAGGGAAGTATTCAGTATTCATTGAGATGAAAACGCTAATAGAGTTGTATATTCGTTTTTCTTTTTTTTCTCTCTCTCACTCTATCTCTCTCTCTCTCTCTCTCTCTCTCTCTCTCTCTCTCTCTCTCTCTCTCTCTCTCTCTCTCTCTCTCTCTCTCTCTCTCTCTCTCTCTCTCTTTCTCTTTTTCTCTCTCTCTTACTCTCTCTCTCTCTCTCTCTCCCTCTCTCTCTCTCTCTCTCTCTCTCTCTCTCTCTCTCTCTCTCTCTCTCTCTCTCTCTCTCTCTCTCTCTCTCTCTCTCTCTCTCTCTCTCTCTCTCGCTCTCTCTCTCTCAGTAGTAACAGAAATTATTAATTTTATTGTTATTATTATTATTATCATTATTACTATTATTATTATTGTTATTCTTAATATATCATTGTTCTCATCATGATCTCATTATAATTCTTATCATTCGTACCATTATTACTATAATTATTATTACTATAATTATTATTATTATAATCATTATTATTATCATTATTATTGTTATTATTATAATTGTTGTTATTAGCATTATCATTGTCATCAGTATTGTTATTATCATCATCATCATCATCAATATCATTATCTGTATTGTTATTTTTATCATTATTATTATCATTATCATTATTATTGTTATTATTATCATTATTATTACTATTATTATTATTATTATCATCACTAGTTTTATCATGATGATGACAATAATAAGGATAATAATAATGATAGCGATAAGTATTAATAATAGTACTACTACTACTACTCCTACTGCTAATAATAATGATAATAATAACATAATTATAATAATGATTTTAATAATAATAATAATAATAACAACAATGATAATAATTATAATAATGATAATAATAATAACAATGATAATAACAATAATGACAATAATGATAATAACAATAATGACGATAATGATAACAATAATAATAATAACTATGATAATGATATTAACAGTAATAATAATTCAATTATTATTATTTGTAGTGTTATTATTATCATTTTATTGTTATTAGCATTTGTTATAATCATTATCATTATCATTATTATTATTATCATTATTATAATCATCATCATCATTATTATAACAATGATAAAGATGTTAATGGTGATTATAATAATAATAGTAATGATCATAATAGTACTACTACTACTACTAGTAATAATAATAATAATGATAATAATAGAAATTGATAATAATAATAACAATAATAATAAAAATAATAATGATAATAATAATAATGATGATACTAATAACGATGATAATATAAATAATATCAATAATAATCATAGTAATAATAATAATGAAAATAATAATAATATTATTAATAATAATAATAATGATAAAATAAAATAATAATAATAATAATAACAATAGTAATAATAATAATGATAAAAATAATAATAATGATAATAATGAGGATGATGATGATGATGATGATAATAAAAATAATAATAACAATAATAATGATAATAATAATAATAACAATAATAATAATGATAAGAAGAAGAAGAAGAACAAGAACAAGAAGAACAAGAAGAACAAGAATAAGAATAAGAATACTACTAATAATAATGATGATGATGATGATGATGATCACAGTAATGATGATAATAACTAGAGTAATAACAGTAATGTTTTCAGTTTTGTTTTGTTTTATTCATAAATTAATAATGAATTGTTTATTGAATACAGTTTAATATTCCAAACATTTTCTCATCTGTTAAGGTCTCAATTTAGGGAAAGCATTTTTATAAATTTTGTTTATTCATTATTCTGATTTTTTTATGTCATTCTGTTTCTGTTGTTTTTATCTAGTTCCTATTTGTCATTTTTATGTGGCTTTCTTATATTTTTAACTATATTTATTCAATGAAAATATTTATAAAAAATGTATGTCTCAGACGACAGCGAGACAGACGGTCACATAACCAGCGAATGTATTTTATTTTATCCCAGTGTGGTATTATGGGAAAAATCTATGTCATCCGATAGAACTTAAAATTCTAAGACAATTTTCTTCTATACCATTTTCTTCGCAGTCAAATAATAAGGACGGTAGAGTGGTATAAAACTTTAAAAATATATAAAAATAAAAATAAATCCAGGGGCTCTAGTTCCGGCAGAAAATGGCGCGAAAACGAGAAACGACGAAAAAAGTCGGACGGAAATTGTAGCGGATGACATATGCGAGGGAGACCAACTGAGCCAATAAGAATTGTACCTTGAGACGTGACGATAGACAATAACGACCTATTTATTATCTAAATTATCCAGCACTCCGATAGATAGTCACGTGTCAATACCAGTTAGACCTAAGGGAAATCGGTTCAAATTCAAATCATTTCCACCTTGGCTGTGCATATGATGCTGATGAGGCTGTTTCGCCCTTTTTTCTGCAAAATATTATGCCTGTAGCGAAAGGAGTGATGGACAGAGGTCCCAATTTCCGCTAAAAAACTACAGTTAGGATCCTGACGACTCGCAGGCCGGCCATCTTGGATTTGTGGATCAATGTAAGAAATTATCCTAATCGGTACAAGATTTAGATACTTGTCCGGGTCCTATCCCGCCTGTGAATACTTAGGTGTAGATCTTTTAGACTAGGCGGGGGTAGGGTTACGGAAGCTCCCTCGAAAGGAATTACTGTGAATTATTGAATAGTTAATAATCTTTCGTTTTATCCCGCAATTTCCTTGTTTTGTTTGATTGTTTGTTTGCGACGGTAATGAGTGCTAGATTCTTTCGAAACGCGAGAGCTATCAGAGAAACAAAGTGTTCTCCACCCGGATATACGCTATCAGGCGTCATTTCTAAATTTACCTCCAGCAGCTATGTGTAATGTGGTAGAAAAACCCACAATGCAAAAAAACAGATTTATTGAAAATGTGACTACAGTTTTACCATTCATATGTGTAATGCGTAACCGCCTGTGTCGCCATTTTTGCTGGAAAGTTAGCAATGAAAACTATTATAGAGTACTGATGCCCTGAACGTCATCGAAAGAATATCTTTATTTATTTATCTGATTTTTTAAAACTGAACCAGGCTCGTTTTCAATGTTACTGCTTTATTTCACGAGTAACTCATTAGGAAACCTGAGTGATCTTTTAGTTTCTCTCTTTTTCTTATATCTTAGTTTCACCAGACTTGTTAAGTCCTGGGATTTTTAAGCCTTCAGATGTGGCGCCAGACGTCAACACACTTTCCTTTACCTTTTGAATTTTATCAAGATTGTCATTCAATTTAATATTTCTTTTTCTAGTTAAGCTAAGCAACACATAGAGAGAAAGAGATTTTGACAAACCACACGGCAATAATGATAGTTATTGTGATGATAATAAAGATAATTATATAATATAATTTCGTTTATTATTATTTTTTTTTTCACAAGGCATCATATAAATAATCATCATCAACTTAACAACTATCTAATCGCATTTTTCGCCGTTCCACTTTTTTCCACTTCTCTTGTTTTTGTATATACACCATCATTGCTTTGGTAATTGATTACGAAGTGACCGCTGCCCTCTGAGAGTAAGACCCTATTACTCTAGCCAGCATCACGGGCACTCATGGGGGTCCACAGACATCTTATGAACAAGATGGACCGAAGACCTCTCGTGTGTAAGTGTCTGAAGAGAGAGAAGAAAAGAGAAGAAAGAGAGAGAGAGAGAGAGAGAAAGAGAGGGAGAGAGAAGAAAGAGGAGAAGAGAGAGAAAGAGAAGAGAGAAGTAGAGAGAAAAGAGGGGAGAGAGAGAGAGAGAGAGAGAAAAGAGAGAGCGAGAGAAGAGAGAGAGGGGAGAGAAAAGAACGAGAAGAGAGAGAAGAGAGAGAAGAGAGAAAGAGAGGGAAAAGAAGGAGAAGAGAGAGAGAGAAGAAGAAGAGAGAGAGAGAAAGAGGGAGAGTGATGTTTTGGGGTGTGTTTTTATCTTTGCATTTTATTTCGATTTTTTTGATTAATGACAGACATTAGTTTCTCTCTCTCTTACCCTCTACCATTCTCTTCTCTTTCTCTTCCTTTCTCCCCTCTCCTCCTTTTCTTCTCTCTCTCTCTCTCTCTCTCTCTCTCTCCTCTCTTCCCCCTCTCCCCTCTCTCTCTCTCTCCTCCTCTCTCGCTCTTTCCTTCCCCTTCTCTCTCTTTTCTCTCCCTCCCTCCCTCACCCCCTCCCCTCTCTCCCCTTTCCTCATTCTCCCCTCTCCCCCCTTCTTTCCTCCCCTCTCCCCCTAAAATCTCCTCCCTCTCTCCCCCCTCTCTCCTCTCCATCCTTCTCTCTCCCCTTTTTCTTCTCTACCGTCCTTTTCTCCCTCCATTCGTCTTTCCCTTTTCCGCTTTATCTTGCTAACCCCCCCCTAATTGGAAAATCCTTTCTCTTGTTTTTGTTTTTTGGTTTCGTTATCGTTATACTTATACAGATGTGTGTGTGTGTGTGTTTTTCATAGTTTATTTTATTTTCCCAGTCTTTTTGTTTCAACTTGATTAACGCAATCTCATCTCCGTGGTGAACTGTTTTTTATTACGCTCATTCCCCTTTAAACCCAAAATTTTTTTTATGTTGCATTACCGCAAATCGCCCCCCAGCTTTACGTTTATCATAATTTTGCGCAGTGTTCTCCTTCCCCGCTCTTTCTCTTTTCCCTCCTCACTCCCCCCTCTCTCTCTCTCTCTCCTCTCTCTCTCTCTCTCTCCTCTCTCTCCCTCACCACTCACTCCCACTCACTCATCTCTCACCACCACTCCTCTCTCTCCCCCCTCTCCTCCTTCTTCCCTCCCCCCTCCCCCCCTTCTCCCTCTACTCGCCCCCTTCCCTCTCTTCCCCCCTCCTTCCTCCTCCTCTTTCCCCCCTCCTTCCTCTCTCCTCCTCCCTTCCCTCCCCTTCCATACCCCCCATCATCCTTCTGCCTCCATCCTCCTCATCCCTCCTCTCCTGCCTCTCCTCCTCCCCTCCCCCTTTTCATCGCCCCTCTCTCCTCCCTCCCCTCTCTTGCCCGCCCCCTCTTCCTTCCCCCTCTCATTATCCCTCCTTCCCCCTCTTCCCCATCTCCCCCCTCTCCTCTCTCTCCTATCCCTCCCCTCTCCCCTCCCTCCGCCCCTCACTCCCCTCCCCTCTCCCCCCTTCCTCCCTGCCTCCTCTCCCTTCTTTCATTCATCACCCTCCTCCTCCCCTCTTCCCTCTCCCTCCTCCCCTCCCTCTTTTCTTCTGCCCCTCTCCCCCCCTCCCTCTCTCTCTCCTCCCCCTCCTCCTCCCCTCCCTCTCCGTCCTCTCTCTGCCCCCCTCCCTTCTCCCCATCTCCTCCCCCCCTCCTCTCCTTCTCCGCCCTTTCCTCTCCCTCTCCCCCTCCCCCTCTCTCTCCGCCTCCCTCCTCCTCCTCTCCCCCCTCTCTCCTCCCTCTCCTCTCTCCTCTCCTATCTCCCCTCCTCTCTCCTCTCCCCCCTCCTCCTTCTCCTCCCCCCTCTTCTCCCCTCTCTCCTCTCGCCCCCCCTTCCTCTCCCCTCGCTCCCCCCCTCCTCCCTCCCTCCTTCCCCCCCCCCCCATCCCCCCCCTCCTCCTCCCCTCCCCTCCCCCCTCTCTTCCTTTCTCTCCTCCCCTCTCTCCATCATTTCCCCTCCTTCTCTCCCCCCTCCTCTCTCCTCATCATCCCCTCCCAAGCCCCTCTCCTCCTCCATTTCCCCTTCTCCTCCCTCTATCCTTCCCTCTCTCTCCTCTTCCTCCCTCTCCCCTCCTCCTTTTCCCCCCTCTACTCCCATCCCACATCCCTCTCTCCTCTCTCCTCCTCCTCCCCTCTCCTCGTCTCCCTCTCCTCTCCTTTTTGTTCCTCCCTCTCCCCGTCCTCCCTCTCCTACCTCCCCTCTCTTCCTTTTCCCTTTCCCCTTTCTCCCTCCCTCTTCTCCCTCTCCTCCCCTCCTCATCCTTCCCCCTCTCCCCTTCCCTGCTCCTCTCTCCTCCTCTCCCCTCCCCTTTTCTCTCCTTTCCCCCCTCTCTCCCCCTCTCCCTCTTCCCTCCTCTCTTTTCTCTCTCCTCTTCCCCTCTCCTCTTTTCCGCCCCCTCTCCTTCTTCTCCTTTCCCCTCCCTCTCCATCCCCCTCTTTCCCTCCTCCTCTCCCCTCTCTCCCCTCCCCTTTCCCCTTTTCCCCTCTCTCTCCTCCTCCCCTTTCCCCCCTCCCTCTCTCCCTCCTCTTCCCCCTCCTCTCCTCCCCCCCCCCTCTCCCTCTCTCCCCCTCCCTCCCCCTCCCTCCCCCCCCCCCCCCCTCTCCTTCTCTCGCTTCCTTCCCTCTCTTCCTCCTCCCCTTCCCCCCTCTCCTCCCCCCTTCCCCACGCCTCTTCTCCTCCCCTCTCCTCCCCTCTCCCCTCTCTCTCCCCTCCCCCCCTCCTCTCCAACTCCCCGCCTTCCTCCACCTCTCCGTCTCTTCTCCCCCCCACCTCTCTTTTCTCCCTCTCCACTCCTCTCTCTCTTCTCGACTCTCCCTCTCCCCTCCTCCTCCTCTCTCTCCTCCCCTCCCCCCCCCTCTCTCTCCCTCTCCCCCGCTCCTCCCTTCCTCTCTCTCCCCTACTCTCTTCCCCCCCCTCCCCCTCTCCTCCCTCCCCCCTCTCCCTTTTCCCCCCTCCCCCCTCCTTCTCTCTCCCCTCTCCCCTCCCCCCTCTCCCTCGCCTCCCTCTCTCCCTCCGCCTCCCTCAAACCATCTTCCCTCCCCCTCCTTTCTTTCTCTATATTATATTCTATCTATCTATCTACTATTTCACCTATTTTTCTAACTACATATTTTTTCCTTTACACTTAAATTGTTTTTATGTGTTGTAGTTATTGCAGCGGAAGTTCACTGTCCTGTTTCTTATGGCTGGTTGTAGGTTGCGAAAAATCATTTCCAAAAACCGAATTATCAGAAATACAAAACCCGCCTCGAAAACTTCTTTAAAAACACTTACTGTTAAATTAAAACCCACACAAAACACACCCCACACACACACACACACACACACACACACCCCACACACACACCACAAAACCCACACACACACACACACACATATGTATTAGCTCGCATACGAATATTAACACGAACACACATACATTCTTTATCTGTGGTAGCTGCACACTAGCCTATAATTAACCGCTGTAATCCAGGTTATTTTACTTTCCTCCACTCAAGCACAAGGCAATACACCCACAAATAACTGAGAAAAAAAAACTCAAAATATAAGAATAAGATCACCTTCACTAAGTCACATATTCCAATAAAAAAAAAAAAAAAAAAAAAAAAAAAAAAAAAAAAAAATCCTCCACAAAATCACATTCTCATTAAAAAAATAAAACAAAATGAAATAAAAAACGAACAATAACATACTTATTTCTCGCATTAATTAGTCGACACTTGAAATCCATGCCACCTACACACAACAAAACCAACAGTCTTTTTTTCCCCACTTCCCCCGGACAGGCAGACACCCCCGCAAATAAAACTGAAGGCACGTAAGACTATCACAAGGGGAGTTTTTTGGGGCGAAGGGTGTGTGTTGTGGGGTGGGTGGAGGGGGGTAAAGGGTAAAGGGAGAGAGGATAGGGAGTAGGGAGAGGAGGGAGGGGATGGGGAGGAAGGTGGAGGAGAGGAAGGGTGACGGCGTGGAAGGGGGAGAAAGGCCGGGAGGGAGAGAGGTGGGGGGGATGAAGGAGGGCCAAAAAAAGGGAAAAAAAAAGAGAGGGGAAGGGGAGAGAGAAAAGAGAGAAAAGGAGAGAAGAGGGGGGGGGGGGGGAGGGAAGGGGGGCGGGGTGAAAAGGGGAAATATATAATAGTTAAAATAACAAATAGAAAATTGGGAGAGACGGACCAACAGAGAGATACATGGAGAAATTTTAGAATAAAATAGAAAAAAGGCAAAAAAGACAGTGCGATGAAGAGAAAAAAGAGAAGCAAGGGAAAAATTAAAAGAGAGACGACGGGAGAGGGAGAAGGGAAAGGGGGAGTGGGGGGAATCTAAGAGAGGGGGTAGAGCCATGGGGGCGGGGTGTTAAACCTTACGTATAGGGGGGCCCTTTTCCCTTTCGGGGGGCGAAAGGTGGGAATGGGGGGGGAAAGAGGGGATATGGGGAAAGAAAGGGAGTAATGTAGAAGAAGGGAAGCAGGAGGGAGAAGAGGAGTGAGGGGGGGAAGAGGGGGGCATGGAGGAAAGGGGGTAACTTTGGGAAAGGGACAATGAGGGAGGAAGGGGAAAAGTGACGTAGGAAAGGGTTTGGGGCGATGTTTGAGAAGGAGGACAATGAAGGGAGAAGGAACCCATAAAAGTTTTAAGACTCCTAAGGAATAAAGACACGAAAAAAAACATAAGGACAGACCTAACGATTTATCATTAAAATGCGTTTTGTTCCCCTTTTTAGATCGACTGGGGGGGGAATAAGGTCCCCTAAGAAAAGACCAAAATGCACTCAAGAAGCTATTTTCAAGATTAGAGAAAAAGAGAAGGGGAAAAGGAGAGAGAAGAAAAGAAGAGAGGAGAAAAGAGAGAAGAGGAGAGAGAGGAGAGAGAATAGAAAAGAGGAGAGAGAGAGAGAGAGAGGGAGGAGAGAGTGAAAGAGAGTGAGAAAAAAATAGCAAGAGAACTATAAGTGACATAGATACATTACTAATAGACAGTAGCTATGGATAAAATTATGTAGATACAAACACTCATACATAACTGGTATTCATGCAAAACATAAAGAGAAATAAAAAAATAACGTACACATCTACCAAATAAATACATAAGCTAGAGACATGAGTGTGAAAGATAGAGAGACAGAAAGAATGAAATAAAGGGAGAGAAAAGGAGAAAATGAGAGAGGGGGTGTAGGGCGCAGAAGCAGAATAACAGACACACACAGACAAACGGACAGCCAAACAAACAGAAGAAAACGAGAAGGAAATAAATGAATAAATAAATAAATAAACGTTTGTCTGGAGATAAAGAAGCTTTGCGAAAGGTCCGAGCAAGACAAAGGGTGTTTGCGCAAGAGGAGGACGGTGTTGCCAAAGGGAGATGTATCTATTTATCGCCTGTATTCCGGTGGGAGTTGATAAGAGCGCTAAGACCACTGCGCTCTGATCTCTGTTTCTCATTCTCTCTCTCTTTTTTCCCGCATTTTCTCATTCTCTTTTGGTCATCCTCATTTTCTTATTCGTTTACTTTTTTTGATTCTCATTCTGTTTCTCCTTCTCTCTTGGTCTTCCTCATTCTCTTATTCGTTACTTTTCCTGATTCACTTTATGTCTCTCATCTCCCTGTTTCTTCTTCATGCACATTCTCTATCTCTTCTTACCATCATCATTTTCCTTCTCTCCCTCTTTTTCTCCATTCCACCTTCCTTTTCCCTGGCCCTCTCTCTCTCCTTCCCACCCTCCTTCTCACTCTCTCTCTCCTTCCCCCTATTCCCCCCATTTCCTTCTCACAATCCTTCTCCCTCTCTTCCTCTCTCTGTCCTTTCCCTCTCCCTCTCCTTCCTACCCTCTTTTTTCCTTCCCACACTCTCTCTCCCTTCCCTTTTCCTTCCTACCCTCCTTCTCCTTCCATCTCCCCCTCTCTCTCTCTCCTTCCCGCTTTAGTCCCTCTTTCCCTCTCCCTATTCTTCCCGTCTTGCTTCTCCCACTCTCTCTTTTCCTCTGCTCCCCTTCTCCCTCTCCCTTTCCTTCCCAGTCTCCCTCTCTCTCTCCTCCTCCGTTCTACTCTCAGTCTCCCTCTCTCCCTCTCTTCCTTTTCCCTTCCATCCTCCTTCCCACCCTCCATCTTCCTTTCTCCCTCTCCATGCTCTTCTCCCTCTCCCCTTTTCCCACTCCTTCGCACCTTCTATCTCCCTCTGTCCCTCCCGCGTCCACCCACCGCATCTCATTTCCTTTCTTATTTAGCCCCCACGCTGTTATCTCTGCTCAAGGACCTTTATATCCGCCTCCCTCCTTTCCACCCGTAAGTCCGTAGCCCCTCAGTG
>NC_061824.1:32958239-32980739 GCF_019202785.1 Penaeus chinensis
CATATAGTCCATCTTTGTGAACAATCTGGGCTACCTGGAAACGAATAATGCATCTGGAAAGCTACTACTGAACTTATGTCCCTTTTATTGCATCTCCCATGTAGGGATTCGATCTCGAGACCATGAGGGTCAGAGTCCAAGGCTTTAACAACCGAACCATTGAGGTATATATATGTGTGTGTGTGTGTGTGTGTGTGTGTGTGTGTACATATATATACATATATATACATATATATACATATATACGTGTGTCTGTATATGTATAAATACATATATATACATATATATATATTTGTGCGTGTGTGTGTGTGTGTGTGTGTGTGTGTGTGTGTGTGTCTGTGTGTATTTGTGTATGTGTGTGTGTATGTATATATATATATGATATACATATACACATACATGCATACAGACATACACACACACACACACACACACACACACACACACACACACACACACACACACACACACACACACACACACACACACGTGTGTATATATATATATATATATATATATATATATATATATATATATGCACATATATATGTATATATATTTATATGAATGTATATACAGTTTATATATATATATATATATATATATATATATATATATATGTATGTATAAATATGTGTGTGTGTGTATATAATGTGTATATATATACACATATATGTATATAGACATATACAATATGTATATATAGGTATGTATATACATACATACTTATATAAACACACATTTATAATTTATGTGTTATATATATATATGTATTTATATATCTATACATACATAAATATATATACATATATATGTAAACATATATGCATATATATGTGTGTCTGTATACATATACATATATATACATATATATGTACGTATATATATATATATATATATATATATATATATATATATATATATATATATATAAACTGTATAAACATATATGTGTTTATATAATTATGTATGTGTATATGTATGAATATATTTATATATACATACATACATACATACATATCTGTATATATAAATATATATATATATATATATATATATCTGTGTGTATAGATATATCTCTCTCTCTATATATATAGATAGATACAGACATATATGTGTATATATATACATATAAATATACAAAAGCAAATATATGTGTTTTTATATGTATATATATAATTATATATATATATATATGTGTGTGTGTGTATCCATGTATGCATATTATATATAAAAACAAATATATATGCGTGTGTGTCTATATAAAGCGAAAAAAAGAGAACCTGTATCTATTTTTAGACTAGTGTTTTCAATGTAAACTGCTCCCTGCAATCCCGGCGCGGCGCCAGGACCAATATCAACACTTTTGACTCCTTGCCTTACTTAGGGTTGAAGCTGATATGTCGCAACAATGATCGATTATGGCCCACGCCAGTACTGCGACCACCTTCCACGACCCCCGTCTTTATCGGCTACACGACCCCCCCCCACACCCCCACACCCCCTGCCCTTTCACCCGCGGCGGTTTTATCCGTTCGAAGGGTCTTACGCAGTGTTCGCGCTTTGCACAACACACTCCCTTTTCTTTCATTTGTGAGTTGGATGACTTGCTCTTATATATAATTATATGTGTGTGTGTGTGTGTGTGTGTGTGTGTGTGTGTGTGCGTTTGTGCGTATATACATACATATGTATATACATATATATATAAATGTATATATGTATAGTATATATACATAGATATATATTATATACCTGTACATATATTATATACCTGTACATATATATACATATATATGTATATATGTATGTGTGTATGTGTGTGTGTATGTGTTTATGTGTGTATGTGTGTGTGTGTATGTGTGTGTGTGTGTGTGTGTGTGTGTGTGTGTGTGTGTGTGTGTGTGTGTGTGTGTGTTTGTCTGTGTGTGTGTGTTTGCGTATCGTACATACATACATATACATACATATAAATTTATATATGTATATATAGATATTTATATATGCATAATACACACATATACACATACACATGTGTGTATGTATATATGTATATATACATATATATACATATGTGTGTGTGTGTGTGTGTGTGTCTGTGTGTGTATGTACATATGTATATATGTGTGCGCGCGCGCGCGTGTGTGTGTGTGTGTGTGTGTGTGTGTGTGTGTGTGTGTGTGCTAATATATATATATAGATAGATAGATAGATATGTATATGTGCGTATATACATACATACATATATATAATATATAAACAGACATGTGTGTGTGTGTGTGTGTGTGTGTGTGTGTGTGTGTGTGTGTGTGTGTGTGTGTGTGTCTGTGTGTGTCTGTGTATGTGTGCGTGTGTGTGTGCGTCTGTGTATGTGTACATATGTGCGTATATATAAATATATGTATATATACATATATATGTGTGTGTATATATATATGTACATATGTGTATATATATATTATATATATATATATATATATATATATATAGTGTCTATGTGTATGTGTATATATGTCTATTTGTATATATATACATATGTATATATGTATATATATTGAAAAATTTACTATTCCACACTCTCGCTGTACAAAAAAAAAGTTATCCAGAGTATAGGAATGAGTAAGACTTATTTACCGCAAAAAGAAAAAGAAATAAAGAAAAACATAATTATAATAATATATTATTAATAATAATGATGATGATGATTATAATAATAATAATAAATAATAATAATAATAATAATGATAATAATAATAATAATAATAATACAAAAGCTAAAAATCAAAGCAATGAACCCAATTTTACACTCCAGCTTTTCTCTCTCCGATAGCGAAGTAGGATCTTCCTCTAAAAATAAAATAAAACGGAAAACCTAAGAGACAGAACCCAACACGGCACATTGAACCTCTAATGTATAGTTAATTGTCTTCTCGCCGGAGCAGAAAATCGATTGTGACGGTTAAAGTGGACCCAACAATGGCAATAGCACCTGTTCACGTCTGCACATCTGTATTGAGTTTGATAATTGTCTCTCCGCTATTAGGGATCCCGTTTTGCCTAATGGTTGGTCTTTGGGGCCGAAGCGATGTGGTATTTTAGTACTGGGTTGGTATTTGTTTTTGTACCATGCACACACGTATACATAAACGTCTGTTTATTTGTCAATATGTATGTACAGTTGGGGAATTATATATCATTACCCTTGTTGGGTCCCACTGCTGTACATCTGGCAGCCACTTCGACGTAAACATAGAGTAAATAGTATTTTTTTGAATGATGCGAAAAACCCTAGGTTCTTTGTAATAACGAGTGTGATTGGTAGAACTTATATGACCAACAAGTGTATTAGTATATTTTTTTGGAAACTAAGTAAACCATTTCATCTTTCGTTTTTTTTTTTTTTTTCCAAACAAGTGATAACAAAAAATGTAGTATTAGCTATGCTACCACTAACATTGTTTTGTGACATTTTTCAAATGCGATTTCCTGGCATTGTTTGTTTATCGAAACATCTATGGAGGTTAGGCGGCATTTCTCCCTTTTTTCAGCACAGCAAGTATCAATTATAGCTGCATATTTCTTGAAACTTGAAAATGCTACATGTTTAAATAATCTATGTATGTCACTGTATCAAATAAAATTCTTCAAATTCGCTGATACCTTTCTGAATGTGTGTGTGTGCAATGTTTATAGCAATACGAAGTCAATATTTAGTGATGAGTAGTTAAACAATATGTAAAATTCTTCTCGATTATTCTGAAAGCTTTCTATTTTGTGCTAAATTCTGACCATAATTTATGGCGTTTCTCTGAGCAGTCGCATTCGATCAGCTGAGCGAGAAAATACACGTTTGCTTGTTTCACCTCGAGCAACTACTAGCTGGGTGGTTCCAAGGAGGGTGAAAAATAAATCTATAAATTACTCCCAATACATGCGCTGTATTATATCTAACATACTGAAAGAAACATCTTGTTCATTCTGATAGAATAGGAATTCAATCTCGCTTTATATTTCTATCTGACACGCATGCAATTTATATTTCCCTTGAATTTGTCAGTGTATGCCAAAGCTCTGATACATAATCTTAATATGTTCACAATAGAAATACTTATTTCCCGGTGTGTGAAAAGTCATGTTCATTCACCCGGAACTTGAGTAGTTTGAAGAAAGAGGAATCATCTCGAAAAAAAAGTCGTATATCTTCATAAATTCCCGCATATTCATTTCGCAGCTAATCCTAATATATGCTAAACAAGAAAGAAAATATGCCCGATGGTATACGACGTCATAATGACGAGGTGAAAACGCAAAGCAATCTGAAATTTAAAAAAGAGGCCGCATCATTGGGATGAGGGAAATTCTTCTTCCAATGAAGTAACCAGAAAACCGGGAATCTCCCGCTCGATGGTATACGAGTGAATAAAGTGGGAGGCAGAGGGCATCGTGAACGACCGCCCTCGTTCATATGCCCCTTCACCAAGGCAGCAAAAATTCATATAAAGACCTAGAACTCCAGCTAACAAGCCGCAAAACGACTACATGCTGATGGGATTCATCACAGATCGTTATCAAAGAGAGGTTGAACAAATGCAATTGTCAACATCGCCTCCAGTTCGCCCAGCAGTATGTCGAGAGCGCACGGGAAGCTCCATTGCTGATTGAGAAATAACAGTTGTAAATATCATTAAACCTTTTTAGTTAGCTCATAGACTTAGTTTGAATTTTGACAAAGATATATGTTTATACGTCATATTTTATGTTCTGATTATCTATTATTATTTACTTTTTAGATGTGACAAACGACATATCCATGAAACGGCGATGAGTGGCCACGTGACCAAAGAATAAGTTGGATGGATATTCATGCATGATGTTGATGAACTCGCCGAGGAAGAAGGAAGATTTAGTTTAGACAAATATTTTGAAATTGTTAGAAGAAATATTCCTCCCATCAGCCCGTTGTTATTCTTCCCAGAAACTACCATATTCGTCCATTATAACAGCCCAATACACACATCAAGGGCAGTTACGAAATGGTTCATGCTAAAAGGAATGGAAAGTGTTACAAAGGAAACCGGGACCTCGCATGAGCACGTCATCTCTGTCCCGGGGATGAGATAAGGTTTTGAAGAACGATAGATTGTTTTTGTTATAAGTATGAGTGTCCCCAGTATTGATCTTTCTTTTCTGCAATTATTACCGTTTTTCCTTTTTTACAAATAAATCGATAGTAAAAAATATTTTCAAAATTAATAAGCATCCTTCCAATCATTCGACTTACTGAATCCCCCGGCAAAGAAAAATAGAAAATATTTATATATACTTATTTATCTATATGTATAAATTTACTTTTTTTTCTGACAACTACATTCTATTCTGCGCGAGAAGGGATTCTAAGTGTGTATCAACTATAGAACCAATAATTCTAAGTAAAATGTTTAACAACTTCAGTTCCTCAGCAGACACTCACATGAACACAGTCATTGTAGCCCCACTACGGTTTTGTGTTCAGTTGCTATAAAATGATAACAGCACAGCATGATATTTTCTGTTTATTGAATCAGTGTTTGGATCTGAAAACAAAGTCATTTTATCAATTCAAAAACATATGAAGATGATATATGAAAACTTTATTTTTTAACAAAACTCAAGTATGCCATATACTGTAAACGGATGTGTATTGACAAACAAAATGAAATAAAGATTTAATAAATGACAAAAGTACAGCGCGAGATTAACTATTTTTCAGAACATTAGATATCGTACAGCAAGTCCATTAGGAGTAAGTTCTTAGACTTTATATTTATCTTCTTTGAAACCACCCAGCTAGTAGTTCCTCGAGTTGAAACAACCAATTTCAGACAAGACTGTTCGAATGTGGATGCGACTTCACAGGGAAACGCCACTATTTTACCATGAGAAACGAAAATTTTACATAATGTTTCGATCCTTATTACCAAGTATTGACTTAGTATTTCCATAGACGCTACACACACACACACACACACACACACACACACACACACACACACACACACACACACACACACACACACACACACACACACACACACACACACAAGGATAATACACTGTATATTCACTGTAACCCTACTGCGTTTTTGCGTCTAAATTATGTTCTGTAATGAAGAATATGTAACATGTTTTGTGACGAAAAGAAAAAATCTTCATTAGTTCGATTAACCGCTACTAGATGGTGTAGTCACGGCCTACGGGAAGCATCAACGATTTTGCAGTTTTTTTTTTTTTTTTTTTTTTTTTTTTTTTTTTTTTTTTTTTTTTTTTTTTTTTTTTTTTTTTTTTTTTTTTTTTTTTTTTTTTTTTTTTTTTTTTTTTTTTTTAGCTACCTTATATAGACGTTGAAGGAATGAAGCCTTTTCACGTTTAAAGAAATATGCAGTTATAATTGAAAATGATTGTGTTGAAAGAAGGGGGACATACTGCCTCACCGCCATAGGTGTTGCCATTTCGATAATCAAACTTCCAGGAAATCGCATTTAAAAAAAAAATATCCCACAACAAAGTCAGTGATAGCTAATACTACATGGTTTGTTATCATTTGTTTGAAGAAAAGGAAAGATGAAATGGCTTACATAGTTTCCAAAAATAGATACTAATACACTTGTTAGTCATTTATGTTCTATTAGTCACACTCCTTGTTACAAACAGCTCAGGGTTTTCGCCTCATTCATAAAAATACTATTTACTTTATGTTTACATCGGTGTTGTGCCAGATGCACAAAAGTGGGACCCAACAAGTGTACTGAAATATAATTCCGCAACTATAGATGTGTACATACATACATATATACATACATACATACTTACATCCATCCATCCATCCATCCATCCATCCATCCATCCATCCATACATACATACATACATACATACATACATACATACATACATACACACACACACACACACACACACACACACACATATATATATATATATATATATATATATATATATATATATACGTATGTGTGTATATATACATAGGGCGTCATTTCAGCTTTATTTTGAGGGGTGGGCGAGGAAATAGAGCACTATAAGCTGGGGGTTCAAGAAATATTTTGGAAATTAGATATTCTAGGAGCATTCTTAAGTTATAAGCTATATGGATATAATTTACTCAAATAGATCAAGAGACTAATAAAAAGTTGTAGGTGGGGCCCTTTGGGAGAAGCCACACCTTGAAGGGGGCACCCTTCATTTGATGCCCGTGTGTGTGTGTGTGTGTGTGTGTGTGTGTGTGTGTGTGTGTGTGTGTGTGTGTGTGTGTGTGTGTGTGTGTGTGTGTGTGTGCGTGCGCGCGCGCGCTAGTGTAAACTGATCGATAAAAAAAATATGTCCTGCATAGAAGAAATCGAATCATGAATAAATCTAAATGTTCTGAAATCTACATGATAAGACCGGCACTCCTCCGTTTCCCACTGGCACCTTGTTTCCAGGACCATGCTGAATCATCTCTCTTCCTGGCCCAAAACATCTAATGAAAATAATTCAAAAATGCCCATATTACAGCACCACGGATCACCGATGATAACCTCATTCTGCTCAGCAACAGAGGACTAGTATCTACAAAATTGAAGAAGCTGCACTTGCCTATAATCTAAGATGAGAACAATAGATTTGTATATCCGTTTTCTTCCTAGTCAGACAAAGGATCTTTTACCCATCCGTTCGTTGAACTTCAGATAATGGGGTTATCACACGGGAAAAAGTAATTGCACATCAGAAAGACGGCTTCGTATTCAGGGCTGCTATCACACGACGTCCGTTCCTCTGTGGCCGTTACAATTACTGTGATAAAGGCGAAGACTGCTGCACCTGTGTGACTTTTACTGAGGCTTTTACTGTAGAAGAGGAATCTATAGGTCTCTACCGTCACGAATCCAAATATATATAGTAATATTCATTTGTTTTCGTATGCAAAATTGCTAATAGGATGAAGTATCATCTGAATGATCGTTCAGAATACAGAAGCTTTCGTGAAACATCAGTGTGTTTTTTTACGAATAAAACTATGAACAGCACCTCCAAACATTTCCAGTACACCACGCATTATAAAACGCCGAAAATTTAAGTGTTCGGATGTAATCTCGAGTATTTAGAATTGAAGGTTAAGATCCAGTCTCCTAAATACGATAAAAAACAGATAAGTACATCTTGAATGACCGAAAAATAAGTCATTAAGCTCCTTGTAACCTTGTAATTGGCAGTAGCGGGAAATTCATATATCTGTTCATAACTCTGTCCGGATTAAAAGAATTGCCCAGCTATCACTATCAGTTGCCAGAAAATTTGTGATGTGCCTATAACAGTGACAATTATGATTATCAGTGTAATCATCACCAAAATATAGAGAGTACAGCTTATGATGATACTCCTACTATAATAACGATAATGATTATGGTGATAATAATAGTAATGATAATGGTGATGGTGATAATAGTAATAGTACTGAGGATGATACTAATGAAACTATAATTTCGACCGTTATAGTGATGATGAATTAATAATCATGACGAGAAGGATAATACTAATAATCATGACGAGAAGGATAATACTAATAATCATGACGATATAGTATATATTAATAGAAATGGCATTAAAAATAGGGGTTGGATCCTCTTCAGAAATAGAATGTTTTTTTACGATCTTAAACACTTATTGAATATGTCAAAATGATATAAAAAAAAAAAAAAATTCTCTTCATCCTTGTATCTATGAATGCATATCTATCTATATAATTTGAAATTTAAAATGTTTTTACCTATTTGCTTGCATACGTGTACAACACATATTGTATACTATACTTGTTAACACATATTTTGTACTATACTCGTTAACACATATTTGATAGTATACTCGTTAACACATACTAGATATTATACTCGTTAACACATACTAAATATTATACTCGTTAACAAATACTAAATATTATACTCGTTAACACATATTTTGTACTTTCCATCCCACCGTTTAGAACAAAGCAACCTCCCCTAACTTCGCTTACTAGCCGGTCCTCTCCGTTCTGTTGCCACGACCTCTTCGCCTTCAGAAAAAAATGCATTTTTTCCTTCGTCTCGGCAGTGTCTCAGGGTCGCTGTGTCACTTCCGTTTCTTCTTCAACATCTTACTGTCCTCCTCCTTCGTTAAATTTTCCTGTTGTTTTTCTCTCATTTTTGTTTGTTATTTATGGTGCATTTGTGTTTGTTTGTTTGTATGTGTTTGTGTGTTTGTGTTTGTGTTTGTGTTTGTGTTTGTGTTTGTGTGTGTGTGTGTGTGTGTTTTTATGCGAGTTTTTAAGATTCCTGATTGTTTCATCAGGAAATGGTTTGTATAAATTAATTCTATTACTCATAAATACATAGCCTTGCATAACAAAACCAAGATATAAAAAGGTTCAATTCACTCTTTTCTTTCATCCTTTCTCCACCCCCCCCCCCCCTCCTACATCCGTTCACCCATCCCTAAAACCTAAATTCTCTCTCTTTCTATCTATTCTTCCTCCCCCCCCCCCCCCCCCATCCTTCATACATCCCTAAATTCTCTTTGATCCTACTTACACCGTGTTCCTTCCACCTATGCCGTGATCTTCCAGTGATCGGAAGTCAAGGGCCGTCAGTTCAGTCCGCGTTTCGGTGATGGCGCTTTTGGAGGAGGACGCCGAACACCTCCATAACCTTTGCCATTTCTCAAAACGTGTTGTTACTTTTGTTCAACGTGTATGCCCGATATGCCGAGTCATTTTTTTTTTTTTTTTTTATGCGATGTTTTCTTTTTTAATGAGGTATGGGATTTGTATTTGAGAGTTTGCTTGCATGTTTGTGTATATACATTTGTGGTAGTTCATGTAGACACGTTTATTTTTTATTATTGGCATGGTTGGGAACCATTTTGGCGTTGAAGTTGAAATTAAGGTGAACCACATACCATTCAAATTACTTCATTTAGACTAATGATTCCTAACCTGAAGGAAATGGGATGTTATGACAAATCGAGGCGGTGATACAAAGCGCATGATGTAGTTTCATCATTGTTTGATAACTCGAGCTTACTTACTAACGCTAACTGTCCCACTTTATAATTCATCCTACTTAACCAGTTATTAGATTCAACAAAGGCATCAGAAATCTGGAAATAGTCCGAAGGAAAAGAAAGAAAGAAAAAGAAAAATACGAACGGTTAATCTAGACCGTCAGCACGAACATGTACCTCTCCTGCTCTCCAATCGTTACCCGATACCTAGACGTCATGACTCGATATGACAGATCTCAAAGTTACTCCGGTATTCTATCAGGTTCCTTTTGATTACCTGTCCGGGCTGCTAATTACCTGCTGTCCGTCTTCAGGAAGGTCTTTATGATTACCTGTCGAGGGCCTGATGGGCAGTACCGAGTCTCTATTACTTGGAAGAGATTTCGTTGTCTGCGTGTCATGGGTATGTGTGGATGGATAGCTTTCGGGTCTTCGTGGAAGGTTGCTTGGCTGATGGATGGCAAGGAAAGGTAATGGGTTGGGTGGATGGTTGGGTGGTTGCCCTCGCCTCGCTCTCTCGGTCGTTATCTGTCGGTCTATGGGCATGTGTTTTCCTTTCTTTTCTTCTTTCTTTCTTTCTATTTCTCTCTCTGTGTCTCTGCCTGTCTGTTTCTGTCACTGTCTGCCTCTGTCTCTCTCTCTCTCTCTCTCTCTCTCTCTCTCTCTCTCTCTCTCTCTCTCTCTCTCTCTCTCTCTCTCTCTCTCTCTCTCTCTCTCTCATATTTCACTTCCTATCAAAATCCCGCCCAATAAATGTCCTCACTGTTTACGGCCGTGGAAAAAATAGACGCGATCACATTCGAATGTAAACAAACATGGCGGAATGAAATCGAAAAGCTTACCAGCTTACCTTGATTTCACAATTTCATCACTCGTTTTATGATGCATTTTTTTCCTCTGTTTTTTTGTTCCCCCGTGGCTGTAAAATTTGATAGGTGTTTCTGTATATATACATTTACTTGTACATATATATATATTTATTTATTTATATGTATATATATATACTTACATACATATGTTTTTGTATGTATGTATATGCATATATAAATATCTATCTATCTATCTATCTATCAATATATATACATATATATATAAGTGCGTGTGTGTGTGTGTGTGTGTGTGTGCGTGCGTGTGTGTGTGTGTGTGTGTGTGTGTGTGTGTGTGTGTGTGTGTGTGTTCATATATATATATATATATATATATATATATATATATATGTATATATACACATATATATATGCATATTGGTATATGCATATATAGATAGATACATGAGTAGATGTATAAATATATGTGTATATATATGTACAGATAGACAGATAAAAGTGTATATATGTAAATATGTATATATATATAGATGGACAGATAGATAGATAGATATAGAAAGAGTTATAGACAGATGTCATTATGTGTATATATGTATGCATATATATATATACATATATGTGTGTGTGTTTGTGTGTATGTATATATATATATATATATATATATATAGCTATAGATATATGTGTGTATATATATATATATATATATAGTCACACACACACACACAAACACACACGTAGTCACGCGTGCGCGTGTTGAGTAGACTGAAAGCAATTTGTCAAGCAGCCAGTCTCAAAAAAGCAAAAAAGATGATAGCTACATATGCCGATGTATCTAAAGAAAAGCAAACAGACAATGAAATGGAAAAAAAACATCAAGATCACAAAGGAAGAAATAAAGACACAGCTAGCAGAGACCGCAAAGAAAAGTTAATTTAAATCACACCCTGGGCAACACCTAAGGAATATTGCTAATTTGGCTGATGTAAACAAGTACACAGTCACATATTGGGACATGAAGAAAAAGCTGTAGAAGCTGGAATCGAGCGATACAACGAAGACAAGAAAATGATTGTCAATATCCTCAAGGTCAGAACAGCATAGCTCATACGAAGTTTATAGGAATGATTGTTCGAAAAGGGAAAGAAACGCCTTTTAAGAGTGACATTCATGAATAAGTAAATGGTAACTGATATAGTAAAGAAAGCTAAAGTCCTGGCCACCCACGAAGACTGTAAGAAAATCTGGATAAGAGAAAAAATGACAGAGAAATATTGCAAAAAAAAAAAAAAAATGGAAGAGATAAAAAAAACAAAAAGGAATAAAGGAATGAAGAAGGATAAAACTTGTTCATTTGGAAGGTGAGAGGCCTGCAAGGAAAACAAATCTACCATCGGAACCAAATTCTAGACAGACAAATATTAGCCTTGCAACCAAAAGGAATACCCAAAGATTATATAGAAATAGTTTATACAAATACAGATGGTCTATATTTGAAGTTACTTGAAGTAGATACATTTATTGACATTGATAAACCAGATGTAATGTGCATCATTGATTTCAAACTAGATTCCTCTATAGACGATGTAACATTAGGACACAGAGTCAAGTAACATTATGCTGTACAACTATGTTACAGGAAGAGTGAAGTTAGACAAAAATTACTTTATAATTTTGAGTACAAGTAGGACGAAAGAAAGTTGAAAGTAAAAAGAGACGAGAAAAATGTCAAAAGGTTCAGTTTCCCAAGCAGAACCATTGAGAAAGGAACAATCTTCCAAATAAGTGTTGTGTACCAGTTTAAAAGGTTATACGATAATTAAATATTGCAGACTGGACTATCTGAGCTTAGCTCATGTCTGTACTGAAACAACTAGGTAAGAACAGACATGCACACAAACATATACATGCTTACACACACACATGCACACCCACACACACACACACACACACACACACATATGTATATATATATGCATATATGTATACACATATATACATATATATATATATGTGCATATATATACATATATATACATATATATGGATATATATATGTGTGTGTGTGACTAAGATAAATACCCATCAATAACAAAAAAATACAAAGAGCTGTACGAATGTACACCCACACATAACTCACTCACGCACCTGCACACAAGACCAAAATCCTCGCGACGGGTAAATCAGCCGTCCCGATGTTCCAGAAGGTGCTCAAGAACATCGCATGGGAGCGGGGCAGGGCAAAGAGACTCATTTCAGAGAGGCAACAGATCAATAGGACATAAACATTGGACTCTGTAGCCTCGAGGCGAAAGTTGGGGGTGACAGTGATGTGGGGAGGTGGGGAGGAGGGAGTTGTCCCGAGCAATTTACGTGTCTGTTTGAGTTTATTTATTTCGTAACGTCAGTTTTGTTAATGGGTCTATGTCGAACTGTATGTGTATATTAGTGTTTAGTTATGTAGGCTTTTATATATATATATAAATACATATATATATATATATATATATATATATATATTTATTTATATATATATGTATATATGTATATATGTGTATATATATTACGATTACTCGATAAAAGTAGATTTAAGAGTAAGAAGAAAACTTCCTCTGGAAAAGTTTCCTATTCCTCTCGTTATAATATCCACCGATTTTATTTATATCCCCTCCCTCGGATGTATCACAAATTCTGTCCACTTCATCTGCCTCCTCTTATCTCCCCTCTCCCCTCCCCTCACAAGCATACCCCCGCCCCCCTAACCGCCCCACCCCCTTCAAGCTAATCCACTTTATTCAGGCTGGACAAGTTGTTCAATTTCCAAAATGCCACGTATCAGCTGACACTCTCCTCCCTTCCCCTTCCTTTTCCCTTTTTCCCTTCTTTTCTTTCCCTTCTTGGTCCTCTTCCTCTTCCTCTCCTTCCTTTTTATCCTCTTTCTGTCCCTCTTCCTATTGTCATTCTTTCCCTCTCATCACCATTCTCCTTTCTTTCCCGCCTTTCTTCAATTTCTCTCTTTCTCTTTCTCCCATCTCTCCTTTCTTTTCAGTTCTTTAATCTCCTCCTTCTCTATTCCCGCCACGTTTCCTCCATTCCTTTTTTCACTTTTTTCTCTGTTTCTCTCTCCGTTCTCCTTCTTCCGTCTCTCCTTCTCCCTTCTTCTATTCTTTCCTTCTACTTCTTTCCCTTTCGCTCTCCTCCCCTCTCCTTCTTTCATCTCTCCTTCTCCCTAAATTTTTCCTCCATTCCTTTGTTAACCTTCTTTCTCTCTCTCGCTCTCCTAATTCTCTCTCTCTGCCTCTCTCTTTTTTCCCCTCTCTCCCCATTCCTCCATTCCTCTCTTCGACTTCTCTCTCTTCTCTCTCTTTCCCTCTCCCCACTCCTTCTCCCTATCTTTCTAACTCCCTTAGTTCTCTCCCTCCTTCCCTTCCCTCTCTCCCCACCACGCCTCCTCCATTCTCTCTTCTCTCTCTTTCCCTCTCCCCTCGCCTTCTCCCTATCTTTCTTACTCTCTTAGTTCTCTCCCTCCTTCCCTTCCCTCTCCCAGCCCCGTAAGCCAGCAGAGACGATCACACAATTTTCCTCTCGCTCCCTTAACAGTATCCAAAAGAGGATATACAATTCCTTTTCTCCGGGAGTGGATGACCCTCCCTGAGTTGGATCCGCGTTATCTGGGCTTTAGCTTTGTATCACGGGAGAAGAAATATGTTTTTTTCGTTTTTTTTTTTTTTTTTTTTTTTTAGAAGGATAATTTGCTATTTGTGAGGCTTTTCTGTATTAGGGATTTATCTCTCGCATGCTCTCTCTCTATTTTTTTTTTTTTTTCTTTTTTCTTTTTTGGAGGAAAGTATTCAAAACTTGTGGCTCAGTTTATTTACAAAATATAATTTGCTTGAATCAGTTAGCAGAAGTACATTTTACGGGGCTCTGTGCACACACACACACACACACACACACACACACACACACACACACACATACACACACAAACACACACACACACACACACACACACACACACACACAAATATATATGTATATATATATATATGTATATATATATATGTATGTATACAGCTCTATCTATCTCTCTCTCTATCTATCTCTCTCTCTCTCTCTCTCTCTCTCAAACCAATTTTTTTTTATAATAAAATACGAAAATGTGTTTGACAAACAAATCTGAAAATTACCAAAAATAGCTTTTTTTGTTATCGTTCCGAGGCACCAGTTCCTCCAGCCGGCTACAGTCTCATATCATGCGAAATGCGTCCTCAAAAGGATGTTTTAACGCCGGCATTCATCTCGCATAAATATGATTTCCATAATTAATTGCAGCTTCCTCCCTCTTACAAAGGCAAGGGAGATCAGCGCTCGCTCACCGGGGTGACTCTGCCACGGCGTCCACCCACGGACGAATTCTCGGATCTCAGTTTTTCTAACGTATGCAAAACTCCTTAGTGTCATTTATTTGTCTTAGTTGTTGTTTGTTTATCGTTTGTGTTAGTGTATTGAAACTGTTGAATGATGACTATATATAACATGGGAGATGAATATGAAGATTCTGGCAGTGGCTAAGGGTAAGGAAGGAGGGGAAAGGAGGGGAGTGGGTGAGGAAAAAGGCATAGGGGGATAGGAAAGGAGTGAGGCAAGAAGGGAAAAGGGATGGAAGAGGAAGAGGCAATGGAAGGGTGATTTTACTATCGTTTTACATCATAGTAGAAGCAAAACTACACTTACTGAACCCATAGGCTTTGCAGGAATAATACTTGCTTATCTCTCCAAAGATTATATAAGAGGAAGACCTACAAGTCCGCTGATTTTGTCGTACCTGCCCGCTAGAGCCACCTGGTGTCCGACATTCGAAATCGTCATCATGCTTCTCACACGTATATAGCTAGTCAAACCTTAACTGACCCGTGAAATTGCTTATGTTACATGTCCGGAATGCTCAACGAGATGCCAGTCTTTTCATTATACGTTGCATTAAAACGACTGCATATCTTAATAAGGGAGGAAGAGAACTATACATTATCATCGTATTTTCTGCAATATGATAGTCTCCTCTCTCTCTCTCTCTATCTATCTATCTATCTATCTATCTATCTATCTATCTATCTATCTATCTATTTATCTCTCTCTCTCTCTCTCTCTCTCTCTCTCTCTCTCTCTCTCTCTCTCTCTCTCTCTCTCTCTCTCTCTCTCTCTCTCCCTCTCTCTCTCTATTTCTCTCTCTTGTTCCTTGGCATACAGTACGAGATGTGGATAATTCTGCAAGGAAAAAAGATTTCAGCCAAGAATATTGAATGATTTTTTTTTTTCCGGATCTCGACACAATTACTGTGACTGTTACCACAGTGATAAACGTGATGGTCGTGATGGTCATATATTCAGGTACCTTCTTTATATAAAACCTCTGTGGTGTATTTCCTCATATGATGATTTTAGAACACTTATGCACAGTTCTCCGTAAAATTATAGTCCGATTTCTAAATCATTAACCGGAGATGCGTAGATGTAATTTTGTGATGAAAACAATATCTGTTTATGTATAAGCAGAATTAAAAGTCACCGATGATGAAAGCTGTGTTACATATATATAACGAGATTATATATAAAAAAAAATCCTTCTGTTGATAGGGATTTGCACCTATGGGAGCCCAGGGCACTTCACATTCGGGGATCCCTCAACATAAAAATCAAATTACATGACAGATGAATAAATGAACTAAAATCAATGATAATCCACATTTCTTCAAGAGAAAAATAAAATTATTTTTGCTGCCCATGAAGACTTCTGATTTTTTTTCTTTAAGAATAACATTGACTACAACTTTCAGTATGTACTATAGACCATAGTGATATGTTGATATTATATTGTAATAATTACAAAGATTTTCATGCATGCCTGTTACTATTATTTTTCAGTATTTTACTGTTGCCAATTTATCAAGTTATTGAAAGGGGGGTCGCTGCGTTGTGATGCATAGGGGCACCCTGCACTTTTATTTTCTGCCCCCCCCCCCCCCCGTATATTTTTTTTTTAAATAATAAAACTAACTTTAAAATCATTATTTTTTTCAATGAAGGGAGGTCCGGGGCAAATGCCTCTTATACCCCTAAAAAGATCTGGCCCTAAATCCCAAACAATAGCCCAGGTACCTAGGCCATCCTGGGTCTAGTGCACCCGGAGACAGTTACAAACGTATACACTGGTCCATGTACTACGGTCCACCCACGATACACATTCAAAATGACCTGTAAAACGGTTTCGGAAAGAGAGGAAGGCTGTCCTCTGTAGGTCAACGAAGAAGCAGGATGAGTCGGATGGCCCTCGGAGTGAGCTTCTGAAAATTTACTCGGAGATTCTAAATTCCTTGTTTATTCTTCAGAGCATCAATCTGTTTGCTGCTCCTACGGGATATATGTATTTCTTTTCTATTTATTAAAGATGGCGATGATAAAATAAATATGCATGATATATATATATATATATATATATATATATATGTGTGTGTGTGTGTGTGTGTGTGTGTGTGTGTGTGTGTGTGTGTGTGTGTGTGTGTGTGTATATACATATATATATATATATATATATATATATATATATATATATATATATATATATATATGTATATATATACATATATATATATATGTATATATATATATATGTATATACATATGTATATGTGTGCATGTATGTACATAATTTCATATATATATATATATATATATATATATATATATATATATATATATATATATACATATATATATATATATATATATATATGTATATACACACACACACACACACACACACACACACACACAATTTTTGTAGCCTGTTTTGTCCATGTTTTTTTGCATACCTGATTCTCTTGGCAAATTCTGCAGGTTAATGTCATCTAATCTGTAAATACCTTTTCCTTTATTTCGCACGAAGCTCATTAAGTTTGTCTTTTTCTCTCTCCTTTCCCTTCATGTTATTAACTGACAGAGAGAAAACAACAGCTTTCCTTAATGGAAATATTATCGACAGCAAAAAATCTTAATCAGCATAACAAGACTTCATTGCAAGTGACGCAAACGAGTACACAGCATTAGCCTTAATTCACGTTTTCAATAGACAGCAACACTAAGAAATCTCCTCCAATCACGTTAATAGGTCCTCCCTTAATGCACTCATTTACCATGTGCGTAGGTTTCTCTAATTATAAAGCACTTGACGCAGGGGAGGTACACAACATGACGCAGTGTATTTGAGGCTGAGGTGAAATGCAATAAAGAAAACCGCCGACAGAGGGCATTGTTGGAGCTGGGTAATGAGATGACTCAGTGGGTGGGGGTGGAAGGAGGGGGGAGGGGAGGGAAGGGAAAGGTTATTGGGGGGTGGAAGAGGGAGGGGGGAGAGAAAGGAGAAGGGGGAGGGAGGAAGTTGGAGGGAAAAGAGTCAGGAAGGTGGGAAAAGGAGGAGGAGGGGAAGGGAGGGACAGGGTACTGGGGTAGAAGAGGCAGGGGGGGAGAGAAAAAGAGAAGGGGGAGGGAGGGAATGGGAGGGAAAAGAGTAAGGAAGGGGGATAGAGAGAAGGAGGGGGAAAAGAAAGAAAGTGTGAATAGGGGAATGGGAAAGGCGTGAGTGAATATGGGAAAAGGGAGGAATGAGGAAGAGAAGTGGGAGAGACAATGGCAGGCGAATGGGTGGGGAGAGTGAGGGGAGGAGGATGGGGGAAGAGGGGGAGAAGAATTGTTTGACTAAGACCGCGAGATGACTTTAATATCGTACCACACGTATCATAATTCTTTGTGAGTATAGGGCTTTGTATCCGGGTGTTATATGGGTGTGTGTGTGTGTGTGCAAATAGGGGTGTATTCTCCAGTGTGTACAGTATGCCTCCTTCTTCACGCCATGCCAGCGTGCGTGAGGGGTGAGCAAGTATGGACACTCATTAATTAGGTTTATGATGGAAGGCAAGATACAATGAGAGATGAGTGAGGTCTAATTACACAAGTCATTTACTTCCCTCTAAACAGATAGATAATGTGCTGATAATTTCAACTTGAGAGTAAATTTGTTGCGCTCAAAGTGTCTGGCGTCAGAGATACCGCAGGTAGGGACGTCCACTCACAGGCGGAGAATTGGATGTTGAACTCTCTCTCTCTCTTTACATATATATATATATATATATATATATATATATATATATATATTTATATATGTATATATAAAGATATATATATACATATATCCATATATAAATGTATATATATATAAATGTATATATACATATATCCATATATATATATATATATATGTATGTATGTATGAATATATGTATGTATATATATGTGAGTGTGCATATATCTATACATATATATGTGTGTATATATATATGTATATATATACATATAAATATATGTGTGTGTATGTGTATGTGTATGTGTATGTGTATGTGTGTGTATGTGTGTGTAGGTATATATATACCTACAATATATATATATATATATATATGTGTGTGTATGTATATATATATATATATATGTATATACACAGACACGTGTCTATGTGTGTGTGTGTGTGTGTGTGTGTGTGTATGGGAGGGTGTTTGTGTGTGTATGTGTATTTCAGGTCCGCCCTGATCCCTTTCTCTTTATTCATCTACCTACCTATCTCTCTCTAATTATCAATTTCTGCATCTCTATCTATCTAATCATCTATTAATTTATCTATCTATCTCTGCCCCTCCCCTCCCCCCTCTCTCTCTTTCTCTCTTTCTCTTTCCCTCTTTCTCTCTCTCTCTCTCTCTCTCTCTCTCTCTCTCTCTCTCTCTCTCTCTCTCTCTCTCTCTCTCTCTCTCTCTCTCTCTCTCTCTCTCTCTCTCCCTCTCTCTCATTCCTAATAAAAACTTATATGGCCTCTTCTCTGTATGAATTCTTGATAAACAATCGAATAAAACCAAGACAAAAATAGACCCCAACAATCCAAACAAGCGATCACAGTGGTTCAGTACCAGCAAGATGCAAAATACACTGTTGGAAGACTTTATATAATATGAGAGCTAGTGTATCAAGTTTGTATACTGTACTCTATAGACCTTGATATACTTTATATAATTTATACACTTTGATATACTTCATAGAGCTTGATATACGTTATAGACCTAGATATACTTGACAGACCTTGATACGCTTTATAGACCTAGATATACTATGGCCTATACTACGCTATGGTCGGCCCAGTGTGAGGGAAAAACACTATGATGGAGAGGACCTGAAACCACGGGGGACTAAGGTCAGTCGTCAGTAAGGGATCGATACTATTGTCATTATCTACGTTTCTTTATTTTACTCTTTATTGCCTGTTTCCTAGCATCTCCTTTATGATAAGTTTGTAATCCACTCTTTATTTATGTGTTGTAGTGATTTATTTTAGTTTATCAAGTAGTCACTGTTATTAAGTTTACTGTAAAGGATAGATAGCATTTGACTATGAAGTATTCTTGTGTTTTTTCTTTCTTTTTTTTTTTCTTTCTTTTTTCTTCCTTTCCTCCTTCTTTTCTCCTTCATTTTCTTCTTCTTCTTCTTCTTCTTCAATTTCGTGTTCTTCTTCTTCTTCATCTCCTTCTTATTTTTCTTCTTCTTTTCTCCTTCATTGTTTTTTTTTCTTTCTTTTTCTCATGGAACACATTTAAATGAATTAAGCTCATGGTTCACAAGAAATTAAACGCTGTTCGAAAGCAAACCTTCTTTGAATTTGATTTTTCCACAAAAATAATTACCCTATTTTCATTCAAAGTTTTAGTTAGTACTATTTTTATTTTCCTTTTCCTGCACCAATACACCAGCTATAAATATATTTCTCCAAAGACTCCACCATGCTACTAATTAACTTCCAAGTAGTAGTTATTATTAATACCAATTAATTATGCCTATTTTCAAGGAATACATTTTTTTGTGTCTTTTCGAGTCATTCGCGTGTAAGGAAAAGGAATCCAGTTCAAATTCCATTAACGTAATGAGATGCTCGTATCATATCAGAGCGACGTGCATTAGCATACTGCATCTCACCGACAGATCTTGTGATTTTCTTAAATGGTATGTCATTTAGATATTAATTAACGTCGTATTAATGTACTTGAAGTTTAATTTGTTGCAGTAAAGTCATTTTACCTATCTATCTATCTAGACACACACATAGAAATAAATAAATACATACAAACACACACACACACACACACACACACACACACACACATATATATATACATATATATATATATATATATATATATATATATATATATATATATATATATATATATATATACATATATATATATTTATATATATATATATGCATATATATATATATATATATATATATATATATATATATATATATGTATATATATATGCATATATATATATATATATATATATAAATATATATATATATATATATATGTATATATATATATATATATATATATATATATATATATATATATGCATATATATATACATATATATATATATATATATATATATATATATGTATATATATATGCATATATATATATATATATATATATATATATATATATATAAATATATATATATATATATATCTGTATATATATATGCATATATATATATATATATATATACATTTTTTATATATATATATATATATATATATATATATGTATATATATATGCATATATAATATATATATATATATATATATATATATATATATATATATTTATATATATATATATATATATATATATATATATATATTATATATATATATATATATATATATATATATATATATATATATATATATATATATATATATATATATATATATATATTATATATATATATATATATATGTATATATATATATATATATATATATATATATATATATGATATATATATATATATGCATATATATATATATATAATATATATATATATATATATACATATATATATATATATATATTAATATATATATATTTATGCATATATATATATGCATATATATATATATTTATGCATATATATATATATAGTATATATATATATATATATATATATATATATATATGTATATATATATATATATATATATATATATATATATATGTATATATATATATATATGCATATATATATACATATATATATATATATATATATATATATATATATATATATGTGCGTGTGTATGTGTGTGTGTTTATGTATGTGTGTGTGTGTGTGTGTGTGTGTGTGTGTGTGTGTGTAAGTATTTATTTATTTCTCTATTATTCCTTCTTTTCTTTTCTTTTTTTAAGCATGCAACAGCCTCCTACGGGAAATGTTAGCAATTTCCTCAACATGCAAAACCTGTCAAGAAATGTTTACAAAAATAATCATCCATCAGAAATATTCGCAATTTATCGCTCTTTCCCGCCCCGCCTCCTTTGCTTTCAGTCGATACTTCAGAATTCGTTTTTTTTTTTTTTATCGCTAACTTCTGATATTTGCGGTGACTGTCCCCACTTTTTTTTTATTTTGTGATTTTCATGACTGTTTTTGGTGACTTA
>NC_061824.1:33003239-33013239 GCF_019202785.1 Penaeus chinensis
AAGTGAGAGGGCATATACATTAAGGATATATTTTTTTAAAGAAATAATTCAGGAGGGTATAAAAATATCAATAATATTACCAGTAAATATTACTAGCTATATTAAGCAGGGCGGCCACAACGAGACAGATACAAAGAAAAAGAGAGAGAGAAAGAATAAAAGAAAGACAGGAAGAGACCAAAGGATATATAAATTAACGAATGAGATATTCGATACCATACAAAATCCTTGATAATAAAACCACAGTTATCATCATATACAATATTTACTCATATTATTATTCACGAAGTCTCATTATACATAAACACACGAAGCACGGACATGAAAATAAACGCCTACACATAAATATCATACAATCAACATAGTATGCTGCCAGCGAATACATTATTTACAAAACTCCAAAGGGAAGAATATGCACAAAACACAATCAAAATAAGACACATGAGTGCTCCTTCAGACAAGACTAGAGACATAAGAAGGGTTTGCTATATGTGGCATCCCCCCACACGCACACACATAACAAAAAAAGATAAAAACATCTATATTAATAATGGTGATGATGATGATGATACTAATGATAATAAAATAGTTATCATAATCACAATTATAATCATAATGCTAATAATAATAATAATAATAATAATAATAATAATAATAATAATAATAATAATAATAATAACAATAATAATGATAATAATAATAATAATAAAAACATTGATAATAATAATAATAATAATAACGATAATAATAATAACAAAAACTATTAGTAAAACCAATTATAACAATACTATAGTAATACTATCCTTGACAACACTGATAACAATAATGATAACAATATTAAAAATATTACAATGGCAATAAAAATAATAATAATGACGATAATAATATTGATAATATTATGATCATCTTTATTGTAATCATTAATAATATTGACTATAATAATAACGATAATATAAAATATATATAATAATGTTAATGATAATATAAATAATAACAAACCTTTATGCATTAATTCATCCGTACCATTACCTAAAAACACAATCTTTCACCTGAATTTCTCTAAATACATTTTAATAGCATTTCTTTATAGAAGAAAAATAAAGAGTGGGTGCAATATAGAACAGGAAGACCAATATTCGCCACAAAGACAAATATATATATATATATATATATATATATATGTGTGTGTGTGTGTATATTGGATCACTCTGCTTTCGGGAAGCACTCTAAACACAACTAATAATGATGTTTAGATGTGATACATTCCAATCCAGATGTCTTTGTTTGTTAGATTATATATCAGATTATGATGAGTGGTTATACTTCTTTCTTACTCTCTTTCTCTTTCTCTAAACCTCTCTCTCTCTCTCTCTCTCTCTCTCTCTCTCTCTCTCTCTCTCTCTCTCTCTCTCTCTCTCTCTCTCTCTCTCTCTCTCTCAAACTTTCTCTCTCTCTCAAACTTTCTCTCTCTCTCTCTCAACCTTTCTCTCTCTCTTAACCTCTCTCTCCCTCTCTCTTTTAACCTCTCTCTCTCTCTCTCTCTCTCTCTCTCTCTCTCTCTCTCTCTCTCTCTCTCTCTCTCTCTCTCTCTCTCTCTCTCTCTCTCTCTCTCTCTCTCAACCTCTCTCTTTCTCTCTTTCTTAACATATCTCTCTCTTAACCCTTCTCCCTTCTCTCTTAACCTACCTACCTCTCTCTCTCTCTCTCTCTCTCTCTCTCTCTCTCTCTCTCTCTCTCTCTCTCTCTCTCTCTCTCTCTCTCTCTCTCTCTCTCTCCCTCTCTCTCCCTCTCTCTCCCTCTCTCTCCCTCTCTCTCCCTCTCTCTCCCTCTCTCTCCCTCTCTCTCCCTCTCTCTCCCACTCTCTCCCTCTCTCTCCCTCTCTCTCCCTCTCTCTCCCTCTCTCTCCCTCTCTCTCTCTCTTAACCCATCTCTCTCCTTCTTTCTCTTTCGCTCTTTTCTCTTTTTCCTTCTCTCTATTTCTCCTTTTCTTTCCATCTCTTTCTCTTTTTCCTTCCCTCTCTTTATCTATTTCACTTTCTCTTTCTCTTTCCCTCCTCCTCTCCCTCTCCGTCTCCCTCCCCTCCCCCTTTCTCCCCCCTCCCCTCCCTCTCCCTCTCTCCTTTCCTTTCCCTTTCCCTTTTCCCCTTCCCTCTCCCCTCCTTCTTCCTCTCCCCTTTTCTCTAAAAAATAAAATGAAAAATATAAAAAAATATAAAAAATATATATATGTACTTTTATATATACATATATATAAATATTATATTAAATACATACGTAAATCTCATACACACACATATATATATATAACCACCTGAATAAATATGGGACTCTGAAGTACCGAATATACACAATACACTTCCCAAGAATCCTTAAATCATTTCACTCATTTGACAAATTCAAAACAGGACACTGAGGGAGGATTCCATTCACCGGAACGGCGTAGGGCAAAGGAAAGAGGGGGGGAGTGCGTCCGGTTAATAGAACATCCTCCTTGAACTTCGTACGTCCCTTAAGACGTCAAGTAGCTGCATTCGGGATAGAGGACAGGATGGGTAGAGACCGTGGCAGGGTGAAGGATCTATCCCTGTCGCCAGCTGGCCCATGTGTGCCGCCAGCTGGTACGAATAAACAGGGGAACCGGGCCCTTCCATCACGACGTAGTTCCTGTTAGAAAGACACATGAAAATTGGTGTAATTATTCCGATTTATTCCGATTTACTGTCGTTGTTGCTCCTGTTTTTGTTATTGATGTTGTTAAATTATTATAATTATCATCGTGTTTTATCGTTATACATGTTAATATCAAGTTACATTATTTGTACTATACTAACATAATTAATTATATCATCATCGTGATAATAATTTTATCACGATTGTCATTATTATCATTTTATTCTGTAATTATTATCATTGATATCGTTATAATGATTGCTATCTTTCTCTTATTTATGTTATTCCACTGTCACTGTAATTGAAAGTTATTATGACTAACAACCTCTTCCAAAGAGTCTCGCTTATGATTTTCTTGAATCCTTGATATGATTATACACGCCGGAGAACAATCTAAAAGAAGACATCTTACAACTGCTGTTAATCGAGAAACGAATCTGAATACGAATGCACACGCTTGAATATTATATGTACAAATAGGAAAGGGAGAAACTACTTTATAATGCGCGTGTTCTAGAAGTCTGGAAAATTGGAAGGAGAAGAATATCTTGTTTATTTTTGCCATGTATTTCTCTCTTTCTCAAGGCTCTAATGCAATACAAAATACAGATTATTTTCATGATTAACATTTGCAGGAGTTTGAGCCACAGGTCAAATTAGATCGGAAGAAAATTATATCTACATCAATCAGGTCAATAATCAATTATATTTCTCCTATTCCGAACGGTCCGTTTAATTTCATTTCCGTTAACATTATAAATAAGTGCGAGCCGTCCCGTCTGCCATTACCCAATGCTTGCCCCCCCCCCCACCCCACCCCTTAATGCAGTCTCTCTTCGCAGGTTTAAAATCAGAAATACACAATACTCTGAGAAAAAAAAAAACACTAAGGCAAATATCTGTATCCTTAATTACCACACAGAGATCCGGCTTCACACTCTTTTCCTCGCTAAAAGGAGACAGACTCCCTTTGTCACGGAACGTAAAATCATGGCGGGTAAAATGGTCGCTTTTTAGAACGCGGGTGAAACATTCCACTGAGTTTATAACAGGATCTTATTTCATGTTCTTTGAAGTGCATTGTTATTCCTTTGTTATGGGCGTTATTGTTCTTGACGTTATTTTTGCCAATGTTATCATTATTATTAGCAGTATCATTTTCATTGTTATTATCATTATCATTATGATTAGTATGATTATTATAACCATTATTATCATCACTGTCATTGTCATCATCATTATCATTACCATTATCGTTATTTTTATTATGGTTTTCCACAATCAGACATCTATTACTACAATATTACTGCTAAAATATTATGGTAAATATCATCACCACTGTGGTTACTGTCAGTGCATCATAATTACCATCGCATTCTGTGAGACTAATTATAACGATCGTCTTATTATTATCACGACTTATATCATTATTATAATCATTAATATTATTTGCATGAAAATAATATTATTGTTACTATTGGCTGTAGTGATAATATTATCGTTATCATTATCATTATTATCTCTATCATCACTATTATCACCATTATCATCATTGTTATTAGCATCATTATGATTATCATTTATGTTATCATGGTTATTTTAGTCATCATTATTAATGTATCACCATTTTCGTAATAAAATTGTAATTACCATTTCAGTATTTACCACAACAAACTCAAATTTATTTTTCTGTATTATAAATTCTGAACACCTACAATAGTAACCAGCTACTGGGGAAACTTTATTCGATAACCTACACTATACTTCGGATTAGAATAAATACCATTGTTATAATACAGAACAAAAAACAAAACAAATGTATCTTATGACCACTATCATAATCATCGTTATCTTCTTACCCGTCAGTATCATTCTCGTCTATCATATATCATTACTGGCATTACTATCACCATTACCTAAAGAGAGCGATGATGTCCTTCTCCAGTTCGGTGAGGTCGGCGCCCGGAGGCTGAGCGTGAACTTCGCAGATAAACCTCGGCAGGCATGAGTAGAGGTCGAAGTGGAAGGTCGCGGTTCGGACATACATCCCTGGAAGTAGTGGGAGAGGAGTGTCGTTCGTTAATTTTAGGGGAGTGGCTTAATAAAAGGAGGTTTGAAGGTGGTTGGGTCGTTCGATGAATGGTGGATGGTGATCGGGTCGTCGCTGAAATGAGGTTGGTGGTGGTTGGTTCGTTTGAGGAATGATGGATGGTGATTGGTTCGTCGTTTAAAAATAGTCGGTGGTGATTGGGTAGTTAAAGAAGAGGATAACTGGTTCGCCTCTGATATTAAGATAGAAAGCTATTGATTGACGAAAGTTGTCGTTGTGATATACCGCCATGATAGAGAGGAGAGGGAAAATGCAGTTCGTTAATCTTAATTTTTGTTTTTATAATTTGAGGAAAGAAGAATGGAGTGTATCTGGTGTCAGTTTGTCTTAAAAAAAAAGAAAGGCAACTGATTAGACTTTTAGAAAATGTTAATGTTGACTGCATCCCTTTATCGAAATGGAAGATTGCAACTCCAAAATACACCCTTGGAAGCGAGAAAGAGCTCACTGTATGAATTCTAGATAAATGGCCCTAGGTGGAAAGGTGCGAAGTGACTGAATAGTGTCTATTAGCGGGTAAAAGTGCAAGCGTTATGCGCAGGTCTTTCTTACAGCCGCCGAAGTGAAAAGGGGAGTGTCATTAATTTTAGGCGAGTGGACTTAACAAAGAGAAAATTGAAGGCTGTCTTAAGAAAGATGACAGGTGATTGGTTCGTGTCTCGCGGAAGAAAAATAACCAGTTTATCCCTGTAAGAAGATAATTGTTTTATGTGGTCGAAAGTTTTGTTTTGATATAAACAAGAAACTGGAAGAGGGAAGAGGAGCATCCTTCTTTAATTTTAGGGATGACTTAAGAAAAAGAGGATTATAGGTGATTGCTTCTTAAAGAAAAAATAAAGGTGATTGAAATTATTAAAAAAGAGAATGAGAATATAAGTCACAAAAAGAATAACACAATAAATAGGAAGATTCATTACATGTAGGTGTGGAGACATAAGGCCTACATTTCATCGACTCAAAAAAACTCAACAGTGCTCGCTCTCTATCTATCTATCTCTCTCTCTCTCTCTCTCTCTCTCTCTCTCTCTCTCTCTCTCTCTCTCTCTCTCTCTCTCTCTCTCTCTCTCTCATTCTCTCTCATTCTCTCTCATTCTCTCTCATTCTCTCTCTCTCTCTCTCTCTCTCTCTCTCTCTCTCCCTCTCTCCCTCTCTCTCTCTCTCTCTCCCTCCCTCTCTCCCTCCCTCCCTCCCTCCCTCCCTCCCTCCCTCCCTCCCTCCCCCTCAGCCTCCCCCTCCCCCTCCCTCTCCCTCTTCCTCTTCCTCTCCTGCCCCTTCCCCATCCTTCCCTCAATCCCACATAACTTTTATCTTCCTCCACACTCCTTCTGTCTCGCATCGACCACTCCCTACACATCCACATCCACCTCCTCCATCCCCACTCACGTCCACACAGAGATCTCCTCCACCCATGTCAGCCAGCGTCCACATCCACCCCCTTTTTCCACATAAAAATCCTCCACATTCACACCCACGTTTACCCTCCGGCCCAACATTTCCTTGCTTGTTGGGGACTCAGGAGACGGAGACTGAGACTCAATGTAGGGATCGCCCTTCCCTTGGTCATCAGTCTTCGCTTCAACTAATTTTGCATGGCCTTCTCTTCTCCCCCTTTCCTTTCCCTTCTTTTCTTCGTCCCCTTCTTTTGTCCACTTATCATTAATCGTTAACTCATTTTTTCCCTTTTTGCCAAAATATTTTATCATGGTTCTATATGACCTTTGATGTCTAGCACATTTATATATTTAACCATTAACTATCTCCACGTTTACATAGCTAACCCCCTTCCCCGACGCCTACAACCACCCAACCCCCTTAAAACATGCAACTGAACTCACGTGATTTCGCCCGGAAGGTTTTCGCATACGATGGCTTGTCCTTGTTGTCCTCCTCGTCGTCGTCATCGTCGTCATCGTCGCGGTACAAGCTGTTGATGAAGCCGTCGTTGTTTTCGTCCTCGTCATCCATAATCGGTCGATCTCCCTTGCGCTGCCCCCTGGCGTGTCTTCTGTCTTCAGCGCCTCCGATAGCCCGGCTGAGTCGTCTGGCTGCTATCTGGAATTGAAAGGTTTGTCATGTAATTGATTTTTTTTAGGAGTTGGATTACGGACCGTCATACACTTTGATGATAGTGAAGATGATTGCGTTTCCTTTTATTGATGTTATTATTGTTGACTGATCATGCCCGGAGGATTCCAGGCACGGTCCCTTCTGCTGCATCGATATTCTTGCCCGTTCGCGTGGTCTCGTGCCAAGCCATTTCTTGTCCCCCAAGTCAGGTCGGGACAACAGCTTCCCTAGGCCCTGTTTTCCTTGGTCTCATAAGTGATCTGTTTGCTCTTACCCTTCTGTAAATGGTTACTGAGCTTCCCCTACCTCACTCATTCTTTATCGTCATGCTGCACCGTCGTTTCAATCTAGTCCTTGCGTTTCCTAGTAATAAGAACTCGGGCTCATGCTCCTCCAAACACGTTGTTAAGTCTCTTAAACCAATATATCCTAAATCTACGTCTGAAGTCGTCTATTTCAAAGCCAAGGATCGCGGTTAAGGATTGCTGGTTTAGGACTCCAGTGACAGTGTCCTATCTCCAAAGGGTTATTTTTTTTCCTATCCTGACATTCGAGGACATTCACTCTCAGTTTCGATTCCTTCGAAGACGACCTTGTAGGAATTATTCTTTATTATGACTGTAGTTGTGGTGGTTCTGGAGGTGCTGCTGGTATTATAATAATAGTAATAGTAATGATTATTATTTTCTTGTGTTGGATATTGCGATCATAATTATTATCATTACGATTATCATTAGCATTGTTATAACATTATTACATTAATCTAACTAATCTATCAAGTGTGTGTGTGTGTGTGTGTGTGTGTGTGCGTGTGTGTGCGTGCGTGCGTGCGTGCATATGCTTGAATATAAACGAAAACGCAATTCACACATACACGCACGAGCGGGCGCACACGCATCCCCATCCTAGCGTTACCTCCGCCATCAAGCGCAAACAACCTCCGGAACGCATGGCGACCCGACGTGAAAGCTAGCTCTTGGCCATGTGTAGGGATGCGTCACAGTCTGTTTTTACTCTATTATGATAGCGTGAATTGTATTCTTATTTTGTGCCTCTTTGTCGGGACGATGAGGGGGAGTGGGAGAGGAATGGAGATAAAAGACTAGCTACTCGTAAACTAGATGATCTTTCGGATGGGTGTTCCGTCTTATGGTTGGAAGGGCATCGCCAAAGCCTTGTTTACATCTGTGGATAGATGTCTTTCACTCGCTCTTTTATTATTAACATTATCGTAATCATGATGATTTAAATATTATTACTGTTATTGTTGTTCTATTTATCATCATTACAATATTTTTTTTTTTTTTTTTTTTTGCCGATCACTTACATTCCATAACTAACAGCCTACAGAAAATCACTTCTTTTGAATCAACAAATCAAGTGTTTTATTTTCTGCGGCGAACACAGGTAGCAAGCCCCCATTAGGATTGCAATACAATACAGATAGAAATAAATTGGATCAATTCTATCTAATAGTGTCCTTCAGACCTCATTAAGCCTACATCTGACACTATCACAAATCACGTAAGCCTACCTGATTTTGATCATTTTCTTAAGATCGACAAAGAAAACTACGGTTTGGATCTATTTAAAGAAATTATAATCAATATATAATTACTTTCAAGTCACTAAATGGCTGTATAAATAAAACCACAGATGCCAGGATTTATCTTTATGCAAGATAAAAAAAAGAATAAGCTGTATGAATGTAAATACAGAGTCGTGCTTAAGTTGCCAAATATCCTAATCTATGAAAAATACCTTCTTTTTTTAAAATATAATCATCCTTTTATCACAAACCGGATTTGGAAGAAATTAGATAAAAAGTACTATGCTAAATTAATGCAAATTGGTTCACTGTTCATCTACAGTTATTCATCATCATAACATACGCTTCTGCTGATATAAAAACATTATTTTTGCAAGATCTTAAAAACAATTATATGTATTCAGTTCTATAAGACATTCCTAATGCAAGATATGATAATATTTTTGTGTTTATTTTATCTGTCATAAACCAAGATATGAATAAAATAATTATCTTCTTTAGGCCTACCCTTCTGTCACATCGATTGATAGTCTCGAACATGATATCACTGAAGTAGAAATTAGAAGAAACAGACATTTTTATATATCGAATAATCTATAAGGATCAATAAACTGTAATTTGTATCTTTCATTAAGTCTATAATGATTTTAGAATATTTGCACAGGCCAATTCTGCTTGATTTATACTGTAAGAGATCGTAGATACTTTATTGTTTGGCATTATCAAAAAAATAATACCATGCATGGTATAAAAACCCACAATGAAAAACTAGATTTAATTGTGGGTTTTTATACCATAGTATCAACACGGTAATGTGTTTTCTTCTTTCAATACCATGCATGTAAATGTGTTTAGTGTCTGTGCGTATACTACTGAAAAGAACATATAAATGCATATAATTGCACTTTACGCAAGATTTTACCCCCCCCCCCAAAAAAAAAAAAATAATAATAAAAAATAATAATAAAAAAAAATAATAATAATAATAATAATAATAACAATAAAAAATAATGATGATTATAATAATAATAATAATAATAATAATAATAATAATAATAATAATAATAATAATAACAATAAATAATGGTAACAATAATAATAATCATAATGATAATAACAATAAATAATAATAACAATAACAATAAATAATAATAATAATCAAAACAAAAAATACACAAATGAAAATTCACTCACCCTGACGGAGGCCCGTAACCCCTGTCCTGATTCGCCGGACTCCTCCTCCAGCCATGACGTCACGAGGAAAAACAACGACACTAAAATCAACACGACGAATCGCCTGTGCCGATCCGGGCCCATCCTGCTGTTGCTGTGGAAAGATTGCGATGCTGTGTTAAGGAAACGGGTACTGGCGTTATATAGCATTGTTTGGGTTTAAGCAAGTAATGGCGTTAAATCGAAGGATTGGTTATAATTAAGTCGGTATTGGCGTTAAATAGAAAGATTGTTTTTAAGCAAATATTGGCGTTAAATACGATTGTTTATGTTTAAGCAAATATTGGCGTTAAATGGAACGATTGTTTGTTTAAGCAAATATTGGCGTTAAATGGAAGGATTGTTTGTTTTTGAGCAATAATTGGCGTTAA
>NC_061824.1:33018239-33020739 GCF_019202785.1 Penaeus chinensis
TACCGTCAATTTCTTCCATGAGTCCCTTACCATCCTTTTCCGAGAACCACTGCAAATGAGAACATCCATATCTTTTCTTATTACCCCCTCTCTTACCATCCTTTCGTCTCCCACTACCTCCCCACCCCTACCCCCTCCCCCTTTCTTTACCTGCCTTCACCACTGTCCCTCCCTCCTCCCTTTACCTCAATTATCCCTTACCCCTACTCCTCCCTTACCTCCCCTCTCCCCTACCTCCCCTCTCCCCTACCTCACCCACCCCCTCCCTCTACCTCCAACCCTTTCCTCTTCACCGTTACACGTATAATGGCTGACCACACTCGCAAGGCCGCAGACGTGCTTGCCTACGCTGCTGTCACTAAACTTCACTCTACCTTTAATTCTTTAATTCCCTCGGTTGTTTGCCTCCTTCCCCTGGGTCGAAATCGTAATTAGTCATATATATTTTTGTTTCGGTGTCTACGTTCTGAGGTCTACGTAGTGTCAATATATTTCAAGAAATAATTAGTAAACAACAGATATTGCAACAGCAGCTCTCATGATTATGACAAGCTGTCGCACACATGATGCTGTCTGTAAAATCGAGTGCTGTCACATTCTTCGATGTCCATTTAACCAAATTACCTGAAAGTGCATCATTCCAGACTAGGTCGGGGGGGGGGGGGGGGGTATGTATTCCTCATATTTGCTTTTGATGTTTACAAGGGCGCTTGGATATCGAGTTTTAATTGAGTATATTGCGTAGGATCTTTTAAGATGGGATCTGGGTCTCGATAAATGTGATTCCTCCGGTACTCGTTCCTTTCTCTTGCATTTTTTCCTGTCTGTTACTCTGTCTGTTTGTCTATCTATCAATTACTCCGTCTCTCTCTCTCTCTCTCTCTCTCTCTCTCTCTCTCTCTCTCTCTCTCTCTCTCTCTCTCTCTCTCTCTCTCTCTCTCTCTCTCTCTCTATGAAACCGTAAATAACTTATATAAACAATGAATTATGGATAGATAACACCAACTCCGTTCACATTCTCAAATTAAGAAAAAAGGAAAAAACTACCTTGACCCTTTACGATAAAATTACATATCTGGAAATTACCAGCTGCGTCTGACTGTCATAATTTTCTTTGCCCTTTTTTTCACGAGATCTGAAAGAAAGCGCCCGTAACTCTTTACCTGTGTTGGGAGAGAGTCGCAGGCTGTTCGTTTTCACTCTCAGACGTCACAGGAGAGCAGGACTTGTGCCGAGGTCTTCACAAACGCTTTCTTTTGACTTTCCTTTTGAATTATTGAAGAGTATTTCTCACTGGGCATTTATACCTTTGAGTATTCCAACTAATGGTTACAATGTCTAACTCTGTTACACGACCTCGAACTGCATTCAGCACACCGATAGCATGCGGTACTGGAGACAATGACGCAATCGCCCTAATTTTTTTTCTGGATTCTTTTCACCTGATTTGAAATCTTCTGTTCAACCGAGTTTCACATCAACAGCACACGCGCAGGTAAACGCACTAATTCACAATAAAAATATCACACGACAAGACAGAGCGGTCCCCAGTGCATCTCCTTGGGTGACCCAGTCTCCACTACTCCGCTCTCTCTCTACGTACAGGCTCCTTCGTGCACGTGTGTTCCGTTGGCATACATCGCCATATACTCTTCTGTAGAACAATTGTTTGGCGACAAACCACTTCGGGCTGAAGTATCTTGAGTTTTCGCACTGTATTTCTATAAATTAGGTTTAGTTTTCAAATCGCGTTCTAGAGCATTGGCCATTTCTTGGTGTGGAAATCGCTTTTGTTTACACTCGAGTTGGCAACCACCCAGTGAAAGTGACAAGAAGGTGAAAATGGCTTCACTGGTTTTTCAGCCGATGATTTGAGATGTTTTGTTTTTTTTTGTTGTTGTTTTTGTTATATTTTCCAAGTACCAAATTCTTCAAGAAGAAAAAGAGTACTACACGCGTACACAGGCTCGCACACACCAAATACCAACACACGAACAGCGAAGGACCTGCTAGGCGGAAAGATGTCCTGGGTAATCCCACGTTACGCCATATGACCGCAGCGGCCAATCATCACTAACAATCCGGATTCCTTCGCAAAGTGTCCCTTTGTCTCTGCTTGTGTGTAAATAAAGGATTCGGAAGGATTCTGATTTTGCATTAGAACCATTTATGAAGGAAGCTATGGAGTCACAAGTCTGGGTATTGTACGAAAAATGACGTACAGGACGGCCGATAATCTGCCCGAGGTTCACTTTAAGCAAACTGCGTGAGGCGGTGTTTACATTTTCCTTGGTAGGCTAAGTTTTGAAAAATGAATATGATTTTTAAATGTTATGCGATTCCAACAAAGCAGATTTTCTGTGACGTTTTTCTGAAGCAATGAAATTGCTTAATCACGTTTGGTGTCATATATAATTATTAATAGCATCTTAACTTCAGTATTGCTTCTGTACTAAATATGCACTCGAATGAATGACTAATCCTGTTTCATAGATTTCCG
>NC_061824.1:33025739-33028239 GCF_019202785.1 Penaeus chinensis
GAACTCTTGCCAGTCCTTAAGATTGAACTTAGGTCAGCAAAGATTGTCAGCCGAGAACATCACAACTGCAATTTAGTATGTGTGTGTTAATGTTTGAGTGTGTTTTTATTGTCGTTTATTTACATATATGTATCCGTTTGTACTTATATTGATATATATGTTGGTAAATGTGTATTCCTTGTTTGCATGAATCAAGGGGAACTATAAACATAAGTGGATGCCTTAGAATTGTTTATTTTTTATTCAAAATCTAAGCCCTTTTTGTTTCTAGCGCATCTCTATCAACATACATCCTATTGTTATTTTTCCATGTGTTTTTTGCGAAATAGATATTAATGGAAAAATGTTATACCTACGTTTACGTGTCACACAATTTTCTTTAAGTCCGGCTTTTATAGAAGTGTTATGCATTAATTCTTTATTTAATAATTGAATATTTATCATAAAAATAATTTCTAAATAATATGTATTTCTTGATTGTATAAAGATATATGAAATACACTGTCTTTAAAACAAAATTATTGGTAGGTATTACATATCATTTATAACCTGGATGTAGCAGGTCTAGTTGTCAGAAGCAACGTAAACATGTCGGGTCTGCTGGTAAGACAAAAATTTGTCTTTCCTTGTTATGGTCTTATATAAGTAGTTGTTCTCATTACAAAAGAATACACGAGAGAATATAGATAATTTTATGTGCTGTAAATATTCCGTTATTTGTTGGATCTTAGATATTAAGAAGGGCAGTAAAGTTCATAGTACCGGGATCGACTGTCATTTTCGTAGGTGCTATTTTCTGTTGACATAATCTTAGCTTTTAGTTAATGTTCGGAATACGTCCGCGCGAAGAGAGAGGAAAAAATAGGGTGATAGCCATATAGAATGCACAAATTTATTAGCTTAAATAATTGACGTACTCATAGTAAAAGTCAGACCCCAATCCAGTCACTTGTCTGCCCAGTCTGCAGAGTATGGCATGCGCACAACGGAAATATTTTTGTCCTAAAGCTCCTGCACACAGGTAGTTTTGCCTCAGTAAGGATGGGTTCCGATTACAACAGGGACACAGCACAACATTGAATGCTGTATTGTTCATATTACATAGCCATTATATAACCTATGTAGGAGAATTGCATTGCATATTAATATAGTAATTACATCACCAAACATATTAACACAGACACTTATCCTTATTTGTTGTTAGAGGTTGACTATCACATCACAAATGATGCCACAGGGACACAAATAATTAAAGAAAACATGGTGATAGGCATAGAAATGCCAGACCTAATTGTCACTTAGCAATTAAACTGTCTTAGGGAGTCTTAGGGCCATAAGATCTGGCTTTTACAATGCCATGTTTACATATTAACCCCTTGGTGATGGGTGAAGAAAACTTAAAAAAAACTCTACGCTCTGGCGATCAATGGCAACGCGCCGACTTTGAGCGCGGAAATTTGGTACATCAAGCCGAATTACTGGCTTGTAAAACATTGGCGCGCCGCTGCGGTGTACAGCCGCACGCCACATTTCGAACAGTTTGTTTTGACGTCTTGAGAAATGACCCGTTGTTAAGGGGTTAATTCACACAGGTCCTTTCAAACTCTCCAGGACTTGTATAGTATCTGTATTCAAATGACTCAGATGAATTGAGTGAAGAAAAAAGTCAAGGAATGCTCCTTCATATTAGTGAAATGTTGGTTCAAAGCAAATCCGCTGGTGTGCACCAGCACACCTGAATGTCTAGTAGTGCACACTGGCACACAGTGTTTTGCCTTTGCACACTGGAGCTCTCATCTAAAAAGTGTCATATATTCTGCAGACCGGTTGTCTAGGTTGTCTTCACATAACCGATCACGATGATGTTGGTATTGATGGATCCATCTCACTCTATCCAAAAATACTGAAATTACTCTGTAGACCCCCCCTCCCCCCACATTTATGACAATCTTAGCCCCAGTAGCAAGGGAGGGCATGATAGGTACCCAGGAAACTGCAGGGTAAAGTATGAATAATATACACAGAATCAGTCACTGCATTATCTTATGCAGTGGGCTGTGCTCCTAACACCCCTCAACCCCCTCAGTGGAAGACAAAGAATCCTCCCCACATTCATGCCAGGGTAGAGTGTATAACCAACATGCGGGAGTACCCATTGCTGAGTCTGCCCTTTGCTCTATCCTGGTGTACATATGTGGTATTCTTTGTTGTCCAGCCCCATGCATTTGACTATATATTGACCAATTCTTTGTATATTATTCATATTTTATCTCCTCCCTTGCTATTGATGCCAAGATTGTAGGAATTTGGGTCTTTCCACAGGATAATTTCTAAATATTTGGACTGTAGAGGGTGAGAGGAACCCATCAATACTAGTATTGTCATGATTGGTTATGCGAAGGCATTCTAAATATTTACCACTAGTACAGTTGCAACTTGTCACCCTTTCCGGTAGTTTACACTGAATAACTATGCACTTATGCCTACTTTTCCATATTCA
>NC_061824.1:33043239-33058239 GCF_019202785.1 Penaeus chinensis
TTTGTAGTTCAAACATTAAAACTTTAGTTGTAGGAACTAGTATTTCATGTTATGCAGAAAAATCTTGTTTACTGAAAATATTTATATCAACATCTTTACAGAAAAGAACACCTTAATATAATAAAAAATAAACCAGTGAAACCATGTTTTAGAAGGATGTTTATAAAATCTGTCAAGTAAAATTTTCTACAAAATCAATTTGTTGTTTTTACCATGTAGTTGTATAGCTGTAGAGTATATCATATGTTGGAAAGTAAACAGGCTGTTCAAGTAGCACTAGAATGAACAAAGTGTGGCAGTGACAGAACCAAGTGCTAAAGGGAGCAAAGTTGCTGTCCAATTGTTACGGTTAACCCATTGGATCTGGTTGCAGCACGGCAGGCAAATCACAAAAAATCCAGGTGTTAGGCTTACATGAGCGCTGCTCTGCCATGTACGCATAAACACTTGTGCAGTGGCATGATTCTCTGCCTCCTATTTGCAAAGTTATTTACTCCTTTTAGGCATATGCATTTTTAGCTTTTTGGTCATTTTCCAAAGGCCATATATGCATTATCCAGATGGTAATTTTTTTTTTTTTTTTTTTTTTTTTTTTTTGTAATATTCAATTCTCTGTAAAACAACCTGTTTTGCCACTTGTGGCACCAGGAATACAATGCTGAGCTTTGTATTCAGCTCATGGACATTTCATTCCACACACATACATCAATGGGAATAATGCAAAATTGCCAAATAAGTAAAAAAAAAAAATAATAATAATAATTCATGATGTGATAGTCATGTCACCCAGATCCAAGGGGTTAACGGCCAACTGTATGTTAAATAGCTCACAAGGGAGGAAGGTAGAATACCTCTTATGTATCAGAACACTTAAATTACCAGGTTAATGAGATAGCCATAGGACAGAATTTTTGTGAGGACACTGTTAGAGGACAGTATGAGCCACATCTGCCCAAAATCTGGCAAGTATCTTCTTGTTGCTCATTTTTAAAGATTCAGATGGAAACATTACATAGCAATTTAAAGAATTAAGTTGTAAGAATAAAAAATCTTGCAATTTGACAAATATCAAGTATGTAAAACTTTTCCTGAACAATACACTTCCAGCTGAATAAATGCTTCCTCAGACTATTGCAGTTTTATCATCATCATGGGGAATCAGTAGTCTTTCCACTTCTGCCCCCATCAAATTCATGCCTGTTGTTATTCTGGGGGGATGGGAACTGTGGACCAGTGTTAGGGATCACTCTACTGTGGCCTCAGCCCTCAGTTTAACCCCATCCCATCATAACAAACTGCTTGGTCTGTGGGGTACAGCTGTATGCACAGTGATGTGCCAGAGCACATGAGGCGGAAGTTCTACTTCAGGTAGTGGACTCCCACACCCAGTATCTGGATGTTGCCAGAAATCACCAGACCTTATGACAGACTTCTGATACCCGGCCCCTTTGGGTTAACAAATTTTGCATGATCTTTTCTCTCTCTATCCTATTTATTCTCTTCTTCAATCCCTTCTGTCCTTACCCCCAGGGGTAAGGACATTATTTGGTTCAGTAAGGTGATGTTTGTGGATTTCCAAAATGGTCAATGTTCCAGACAAAGGTACACAGCATTATGGTAAAGTATTGTGGCAAAAACGGTAAATATGAGTTAGCAATTTGGATAAGTGGAGAGAAGGGGGTGAAGAAGATAAGGAAAGAGGGAGAAGAAGGACCCTGTGAAATAGTTGAGATGAGGGCTGAGGCCCAAGGCAGGGGTGATCCCCTGTGTCTCCTAAGCCCCCCCCCCCCCCACACACACACACAACAACAGTGAGTAAGAGATTGGGGGGCACTGGGGGATTAACCATTTCTCTTCCCCACATATTTCAGACTCACCATAGCCAATAATGATGATTTTAAGCCCTAATTAGGGGCATTAAGGCCAATTAGCCAATCTAAATTTGACTTCTCTGGTTTCCCGACCCCTGCCACTCCTTTGATCATGACCACCACTACTACCACTGCGCCCACCTTGATGCTGTCAACTCTTATCAATATCAAATCATCTACCCAGGCCATTACTCAACATTCAGAATACATCCCCTCCTCTCTTCTAACATCATCCACTCCACCTCCTCCTCCTACATAGTCTTTTTCATTTTCTGCTCCCTCCTCCCTTATTACTACTCTTCATCCCCCCCACAGTACTACACTCCACACTAATCCCTCCCCCCCCCGCCCTTGCCCTTCTACGACACCCACCTCTACAGACCTTTTGAGAACCCTTTTTACCCACCTAATGGGATTGATTCTTTGTGATTCCCCCAACGGACCCTTACTCTGACAGTATCCTCCAATTCCAATTATGTCTTCAAAAACAAGTAGGCAAAGTTTCGTTTCACAACCAGTCCACTGTAATTGTTACATTAGAGTTCTCAGCTCCTGCATTATCTACCCTCACTGGCAAACGTATTCCTGCCCAACATCATTCCTCCCTTAATAGTGTACCGGAACTTTCCATCTCCCTGGCTGATTGCTACATCTTTGACAAGGATTGGTCAGACTGTGAAAATGACCTGCTTGTCAGCCTCTGACTAGGATGCAGTAGCTGTTAAGTGCTATATTTTTCCTCCCAGAGGCCACAGTAAGTCCTACACTAATATTGCTTCCATAGACATGACCACCTCCATTAAGTTTATATTGGAATGTCCTGCCCTGTCTAACCATATTGACCCTTCCTAGTCTATCAAAAATGTTGGCGTTTTGTCTACCCTGCTAAGCAGTCACTCTGTTTGCTGCCCTTTATGCACCCAACCTAGTCATGATTGTTCACATTGCTATGCACAATGACACGTGTGCCAATTGAGGTGGCTCCTATAATGTATTTTATAGGTGCTACAAGCTTGAGTCTGAGGTAGCAGTTCTCAGATTCAAACTAGTCCTCACTCTACACAAGGCCAGAAGGAAGCATGTCACTGAGGTTTTTCTCTATCTCCCTATTCCAACACCGTCTTTTGCTCTACTCCTCCCCCTTCTTCCCAAGATGTGTCAACATCTCCCCCAATACCTCATACCCCTACCCATTACCATCCTACCACTACTCCCTCTCTTCCCCAGTCAAATTCTTTTTCCAGTCTAAATCCAGATACTCCAATCTCTACTACTTCCCAGTGCCCCCTCCTTGTCACTTTACCCATCCCACTTGACAGCCTCTCCTACACCCACCTCATCCTTAGTTCCATTTACATGTGTCTCTTCTCCTTTGAAAACCTTTGTTTCTCAGACCTCTCAACCAAACTCCCTTCCAGAAACTTGAGGACATCCAAAACTTCCTAAATATGATCCAAGAGAACACTTCTCTCTCATCCTCCCAACATCCATCCTCCTCCTACCCCTTTTCCTCCCTCTCTCCCCCAACACACCCCATCCTCCCCTTCTCCATGTGCACCATCCCCTCTTTTCCCTATTATCCTTACCGCTCCTACTTGGATGCTTATGTAACTCTCTTTCGTCACAGCAGTGTCTTTCTCTTACCCATTCCCTTATGTTATTATCCGGATTCTTTGCCTGCTACTTCTGCAACACTCAATCCTACCATTATTACCAAATGATTGCTTCATAATGGCTCTTGCTGTGTTGTTCTTCCTTAGACAAAGATTCTCTCCATTTGATGTAACCTCCTACACCACAGACCCCTTCCCCCTTTTACTAATCCCTGCCTTACTCCCTTTGCTCTCCCTCTTACCCTTCCTACTACCATACTTTCTTTCCTTTGATATTTAATACATTTTGCCCAATCATTATCTCATGCTTACCCTTTTTGCCACAATACTTTCCCATAGGGCTATATGACCTATATAACCATTAATCATTAATTTAACCATCTCCACTCCCACATTTAAATATGGTAGATCTAAAAGTGCACAGCTGTAAAATTTTACAATAAGTACTTTACAATAAGCTTCTTTGGAAAAATTGTATACGTTTGTTGAATAGGATGGGTTTTGCCAGCAACATTGTCCTCATGATTCAGTGTCAATTTATATTGCTGCTGCTGATATATCACATCAAGTAATAGCATCCTGGTAGATCTGTTATGCCATCCTTCTGGATCATTGTTTGTTCATGACAAGCTATCTCTCCTGCTGCATTCATCAGTGTCATCTTGATCCTTGTGGAATCCCACTCCCTCAATTTGTTTTCCTTCCTCAGATGCATCCTCCATTTGATCCGATTTCCTCTTCTGCTTATCCCTGCCTTAATTAATTTATTCACCCTATCTACCTTCACCCCCTTTTACCCTTTTCAATACCATCCTAAACTGATGTATGATTTCTGACATGTAGCAGATTTGATTATTAACTCACCACCCTCTACCTTTTTTGATACTATGCCTTCCTATAGTGATACATGACCTTTAATGTCTAGCACAATTATTTCGCTTTTTAACAATCAACCATGGGTCACATATACTGACAATATGGTTGAATGGCTCTGCATTGGTGGCAGTGCATTCCTTCATGGTTGCCAGTATCTTCCCCACCTCAGTGTTTCTGAGGAGAAAACTGGCATGTGTGGAGGGAGTACTGCCACGTAGATGAGTCCTGGAGCTCCATGTTCTGTCTTCACATATCCAATCAATCTTGACCCTGTATGTGATAAAACATCTAGTTCAGGATACAGTGGCAACAGAATGTGTTACGCACTTTGCTGAATGATGGCTGGTTTCTCACTGCTCATTTAAACCGACACTGACAGGCCACACCTGTTGGCGTCATAACAAACCACACAGTCTACGGGGTACAGCTGTACACCACGGTGACGCACCAGAGGACCGTTGCCACTAATCTCCAGAGTGTAGAATTTTTATTTATTTTCTCCACCCTTCAGTGTTGGGTTAATCAAACAAAAGATGAGGGATGTAGTTGGAGATAGCAAAAGTATTACGCAAATATTCTTGATATAAATGTTGGGGTAAATGTTCTGATGGTTAAAGCTAAGTTGAGGTTAGCAGAAGATACGATCAAGGTGAGATGAAAGAATATGCTCCAACCTCATCAGTCTGCCTCATAGTGTCCACAATACAATTCTGTATTCTCATAACATACAGCAGTTAGACAAAGAAGTTACAAAATCTGGAAGTTCTTGAATTATCAGTTGACTTCTCCGATTCAGAAACCAAAGGTGTACTTGTATTACTGGAAGTGCTGTCACACAAGACAAAAATTCTAAGATTCCTTTGGTTCAACTGAGCTGTCTTCTCTGTTCACTACCTGGCAGGAGAAAAGGAATCCAAGCATAAATATTCTTCGACAAATAAACTATTTTTTCTGGTATTTTTTATTTGAAGGGGAATTATAGTGATTTTGAAATAATGTACTTGAAACACATTTTGTCACGACTTCTTGATATGGTGAGAAGTGTTTTTCATGATTTTGGATAGACAAAGCAAACTGCACAGTAATCTCTAGGATATGATTTTACCCAATGCTGCTGGAGAAAATCCTGTGTTAATTTTTTTTTTTTTTTTGTGAAATGTCTATGCACATAGATGACTCTGCTAGTGCTTAGCCACAAAGGAGTCAATCAGTGGCCATACCCGATTTCACCTTTCCTTGAATTGGCAGGAAAAACTTTTTTTTACCAATGCTATCAATATTGATATTATTATTATAGACATTATAATTACTAAATGTTATAAACAATAGCAACAGCAAAATAAAATAACAAAATATTTTCATAAATCAAGGAAAAGGGTAAACAGGCAAGACAGGCAGTATTCATAATTGGCTCATTGAGTAAAAACAATTAATTAAGCAAATTTACTGGCGGTATTGGTTTAAGTTACTGGTCCATTTTGTTTGAGACCACTGAGTGCCCAATTATTAATGTCCAAAAAGATAATTTGAATCTTTGGAAATTCTCACAGGAAGCACCACCTCCAAAAATGACTGAACACAGGCTTTTAGGCCAATATAAGATACTTGCACTTTTAAGAACTTTTAGCCAACAAGAATCTCCTCTAGACCTGCCAAGATATATAACCAATTCTGATAATATAATTTCCAAAATCCACCCTAATTTGAAAATGGACTTTAAATCCTTTTTTTAATAAATTGATACTAATAACAATAATAATTTGTTGATGGAAATTTGGAAAAAATTAATACCAAGAGTAAAAATCACTGCAGTACAGCTCGGTTGCTAACACACTATGCTTAGGTGCCAAGGATGCCTAAAATAACTGCCAGTGCTCATGTAATAATAAGAGCTTGCCATACAAAAATTTGACCAAATTATATAAAATGAAGTATTTTCACACAAAACTAGTAGTGAGACCAACATAAAGAACAACATTCAAATGCAAATGTCTCATTTCACCAAATACTTACTTTAGCCAATAAGAAAATAGGGTTTGGCTCATATTCTTCAGAAAAGCAGTGGCTCTGTGCTTTTTTTATTTCAATAAACTTTGAAATGTCATGGCAAGAAAACAAGGTAGAAAAAAAAAGTATTATACACAACCCTATTCAGTTTTTCTGAAGAAAATTAGCTAAAACCCATCTCCATAACTGAAAACTTAAATCTACTGAAGTTGTTATATTTTCCTTGATACTTGAATAATTTATATAAAAAAGAAAACAAAATCTGATTTTTCAAAGAATTCAAGCTCTAGCCACCACACATTCTGACAATAAAAGGGCAAACTGCAGTCACAAAAAAAGTTCCCTAACTACCCTTCATATAATATGACTTTATAACATTAGTATATAATGTTCAAGAACAGAACAGGTGGACAACTGTGAAAATACAAAAAGAAAAACTGAAAAAATAAATAAATAATAATAATAATAATAATAATAATAATAATAATAATAACAATAATAATAATATAAATTTTCACAACTTACAAAACCAGGCAGAATGAAAGATTTTTTATTAACTGACTAATATTCATTATTGTAATGAATTCCATACATACAAATCTTATCACATTTCCTAATATACGATATTTACCTAATATTAACAAGCAATATTTAGGAGCTTCAGAGAAAAGCAAATCCATTGGACTTTGCTAGACATGGGTTACCTAAACCAAAGCCCTAATAAAATTAGTATTATGAAAAAAGAATACAGTCTCTATATTCAAATTTCAATACAATTTAGAGACTCACAATATTACTCTAGAGGATGCAATTTGATTGCTCAGAATTATAAAACAATTCTTAAGTTTTCCAGTAAACCAGCCATAAAAAGCTGATTCTTCAAAGTCAAAGAAGTACTTATGTTGCCATCAGCTTAGAATGATACAATCTTCAAACCTGCATCTGAACATTTGTTACTTTGTTTCTTAGCCTTAAAAATATACTTTTCCTTAAAATCTGTTCTGATTCACAGAATCATAAAAAACAGATTTGTCCTAATGAACTCTGTAGGACAAAAATTGCCTAGATATCAATAAATTATTGAAGATGACATTTGACCTGGTTTAGTAACAAAAATTATTAATCACTTCACATAATCATTATTCCTTTCCTACACAACTTAACTGATAATTGTACTGTTACCTTCATCCTTGTTATATTAGCATCAAAATACTGTTAGTACAAGCAACGATGGCATCGTCTGAGAACCACTTCATTTGTCATATATTTGTTTTGAGACAAGATACATACTTCAGAGCACTCTGTTTTGACAAAATAAATATAGTGAGATCTTTACATTTAGCAAACTTAACTACATACACTCCTCTCAGTACGACACAGTTTTACTCAAGTTTAAGTTACTACACACCGAATATTCTGGGTACATTTGCATATCCTCCTAGCTCCTCAATACACAAAAGTAACAAAAATAACAATTCAAACAGATTCAAAAGACCTAACTAAAAGTCCATAGATACAAACCATTGTGCATAAAACACTTAAATGCCATTTATACCATCTGCTGCTTTGCTATCAGAAATTAGTTTCAATATTTTTCAACTCAATTTTTTGGTTCACATGACTGATTACCATCAAGATAACAAATACCAAAAAATTGTTATCTTACCTGCATACCTACAGATATTTTGAATACTGTTTGATAAGTAAAATAGAAGTAGCTGTAAAATCAGTCATTCTAAAGAAAATTCTTCTTTTTTTAAGCCCCAAAGGTATATATCAGATGAAGAAAATGAGCAAGACTGAAACTTTACTTCAAAATTTACAAACCAGCTTGTTTTTCTTTTCTACTAGTTTTACAGTCAAATCAACATATGATTCTTTTTAATTTCTCATTTCAGACAAAATCAAAACAATAAAAAATAACAATTTTTTTTTAAAAAGAAATAAATAAAATAGAAGACTGCAAATAGTTACAGAAAAAATCAACTGCTGACAACAATCTTTGACGACTGCCACATTTTGCCATTTATCCCACACACAGAAATACACATACACACAATATTACTAAAATCAAGATTTTAAGCCATTTTCTTATGCATTGCTGCCTGACCTACTGAAAAGCTCCCACAAATTGAAACACCAATGCTGAAGGTTTGTTTCCTTATACTGCTTTGATGGATAATATATAACCTTTTATTCTTAATTAATGCTCTTTACTCTCTCAGGACAGAGCCTGTGAGGTAACTGAAAAAATAACCAATTTCTAAGAAAATGGCCTATTTTGCCTGGAATAACACAAATACACATAATTCACTTTGTCAAATATGTCTTACTTCAAAGTGCTAAGATCATTCATTCTGGGAACAAAATATATATATCTAATTTACAAGTATAATATTACTAATAACAGTGAATTAAATAGTATGAGCAAAAAAGTAATAGTAATAATACTAACATTAATATCAGTAATAAAATATAAAAAAGCAGTATTATGAAACAACCATCTATAGTAATAACAAAATGAAATAAATTATGAAATTTCATATGATCTAAAGCAACACACTTTTCAGTTATAGTCAAGAGATCTCCCACAGATTAATGGAAGAGAGAAAAAAAGAAAGAATTTTCTTTTCGTTTAATTTGTTTTTTGGTTGACTAATACACTCTTTTACTCCCATATAGTTATAACCATTTATGTGCAAGCATGTATGTCTGTTTTGTGCATGTGCAGGTTCAAGTAAATACAATTACAAACACAAAATGACATTCATGTTGATTCACTCTCTCTTATTCCTGACAAATACATGCATCCTTTATAATAATTGGTCACTGCCTTTCAATCTAGATGATCACATCAAAGATTTACACAAACCTTTGGTAAAGGCAATTGAAGTCCTATATATCTTTCTAGAAATCACAATAAAAATAACAAATATCAAATAACTTTTCCTGACTGATTATGCACAAAAGACACAAAGAAAAGAAAGAAGAGGTAGGATGACAAGAAGGGATGCTATTTACATGTTACCTGCCTTGGACAACACTTTTGACAGCCTAAAACCTCATGCTTTAACCAAATGTTTACATGACGTTTCCCATTCCAGTTCACGCCTCGTACATTTCTTCTGCCGCTGAAGTAGAAATCAGTCGAAATTAAAGTATCCATATCTTGGTTAATTCTTTATTAAATCACTCTCATTGTGAAGAATGAGTTGTCTCCAAATACGTATATCATACACATCTCATCATAAAGCACTTCTTAAATATAACATCTCTTTCCACATGTTCAAAATGTACACCTAAATAGGTATGGTATGTTTTCTAGTCAGCAACCACCGGCAACTCCAGGAAATGTTATTGGCATAAAAAATACACTGGTGTAACACCAAACATTTTGTCTCTAGTCAATACCACTAAAACTTGGATAATATTTAGCTTGAATAGATAACAAACTGTTGGTCATCTGGCGACGGCATCTCCACCTGAACATACTGTTGCGTCGAGTTGTAATCTGTTTCATATTGGGGTGTTGTACTTGGTGCTCCTCGCATATTATTTCTGAAATAGATCCAAGATTTTTTTTTTTCTTTCTTTCTTTTTTTCTTTTTTTAAGATGTAATGCTAATCAGCAGTTAAAAAATAATCCTACACTTCATATAATAACTCAAGTTATTGAAAACTAAAACTTTTTCTCTCAAATATATATATACACATTTCTTAAATATATTTTTCAATCTAATCCTCCTCTAACTAGCATAAACCTTGTTTTCTTCTTTGCTGGCTGTCATCTTGATATCTGTTTATACTTTGTTGTGGAAATATTCATGGATATTACATACTCATACTCTCATCTGTCATATCTGCGAAACATGTTTAAGTAATACCATTCTTTCCTCATCTATCCTTTGTACTAGAATCTAATATTCAGTAATGCACCATTTAAAAGACTTCCAATAATGCATTTTTCTCTATTACTCATTTGCTGCCAGCCAAAAGGAGGCTTTGACTAGTTGCCTCTGCCAGCCAATATTCAAGTGCATATACTGCATCAAAATATATGACTACTTTATGTGGTAATGGTGCCTCAAGCGTATGCACATGCCACTGGCCCTCTAGGGATTGAAGTGCATGCATATGCCACAAGATCAAATAAAAGAAGTTGCAATGCCTTCCAACACACTTACTTTGCTTTGGCATGGGTGAGGATGTGTGACTTGAGATTGGTACTCTGAGCAAACTTCTTATTACAGCCATCAAATGGACAAACATACGGCCTATCTCCCGTGTGAATCCGTACATGCGTTCGTAGATTGAAATCCAGAGAGAATCTCTTGCCACATCCCTCAAAAGTACACTGCAAAAGAAGGAATTATGGTTTTCTAGTCATACTCAAACAACCAATCACAGTTAAAGAATCAATAACCCGCCAAAAGAAAAATCATCGAGATTAACTCTGTTGTTACTTACTCCAACAGATCATTACATACTCAGAATCAAGAACAAGACTTGCAGACAAAGGTAAAAATGATAACATCAAAGCAAGAAAACAAAAAAAATTATTTTATTAATTTCATTCTAATTCCTGCACTTTTCTATATTTTGTCAAAATGAACATTCATATCTTACATCTCATGATTACCTGAAACGGTTTCTCTCCTGTGTGCACCAGCTGATGTCTTTTAAGTTTAGAAGATTCCACAAAGGCTTTCCCACACTCTGCACATACATGTACTCTTGGACCATGTGTATGTAGATGTTTACGCATTGCTGAATTGTCACGAAACATTTTGTTGCAACCCTGTTAAATAAAAGAGTTATGAGAACCAGCTTTTTAAGGTCAGGTGAAAAATAAGGTAACTATTTTGCAGCAAATGATCCAATTTAAGAATCTGCCCAATTCAAAATTAAATAGTCTAAGGATATGCACAGTCTATATAAATATATATACATACATTAGACAAGTCGATAGGCAGAAAGATAGACAGATACAGACACAGATATTGATATTGATATTGATATAGATATAGATATAAATATAGATATAGATATAGAGATAACATTCAATTAGCTAGTACAATTAAAAGAGAAATCAAAACAATGTTTCTGACTGTAGGAATAATTAACCAGAAATATAAACAGCAAAACAATACCTCCACAACGCCAGTCAAAAATACGCACCTTATGCGGACAGGCAATAGTTCTTGCAATGTCGTCACTACTAGATTTCTTTGGCTTTATCTTTGCAAATTCGGCAAGTTGTTTGGGGTCCGAGAGGTCAACACCAGGTATACCCGCCAGCTTCTTATTTGACCCTGCCATGTACTCTGTGTAATCTGGATCTGGTTCTGGGTTACTAAGGTCATCTGGAATCAGAGGAAGAACATTAGGGAAAATGTACTTTGTGGAAAGATGTGCTAATTTTGTAATCACAAATCAGATTATATTTGTTACTCATGATTTTCCCTCCATATGGCTGTCATTTATTATTTTACTTATGTTAACGAGGATATTTAAAATGTTCTACTTTGAAGATATAATGACCTTTTTTATTTTCAAAAAAGAATCCTTCTCCTTATCCATCAAAACTAAATAAAATAAATGAATGAATAAATAAATAAATATATATACATAACAAAAATAATAACATTAATAACAATGACAATAACAACAGTAGTATTAATAATAATAATAATAATAATAATAATAATAATAATAATAATAATAATAATAATAATAATAATAATAACAATAACAATAATAATAATAACAATAATAATAATAATAATAATAATAATAATAATAATAACAATAACAATAATGATAATAATAACAATAATAATAACAACAATAATAATAACGATAACGATAACAATAACAATAACGCTAACGATAACGATAATAATAATAATAATCATCATTATTATTATTATAATAATTATAACAATCATTATTATCTTTATAATTATAACATAATAATAATTATTATTAAAATTATAACTGATAATAATGCTAATGATGATAATAATAACAATATTATCAATAATAATGATGATGAAAATAATAATATTGGTAATGACAAGAAAAGCAATTATAATGAAGGACAATTATAAAAATCATTACATTATAATAATAGTGAATGGTCAAAACAAATAAATGTGCTAAGTCATCAAGGACATATATCATAATAATCATAATAATCACAATAACAATTACATATACAATAATAATAAAAACTATATCTAATAACCATTCCAACAATAACAGCAAAAACACTTTAAACAATTATAACAATTATAATAATTATAACTATAACCCTTAATATCAATATCAATAACTATCATTATTAGTAAAAAAAAAAAAAAAATAATAATAACAACATCAATATCAATATCAAAAAGAACACAAACAAGAACAAGAACAAAAACAAGAACAAGAATAAGAACAAGAACAAGAATAAGAACACAAATATGAATCAGATTTTATCACCATCATCATCATCATCATCATCATCATCATCATCATCATCATCATCATTATCAACATCATCACCATTATCATTATCACCATCATCATCATCATCATCAATCTATTTGTTACCATTATTAGTGCTACTGTTAAACTATAATTTTTATTATTATTATCCTCAATATCATTATTATTATCACTGTCTCTGCATTACTTCTATCATTATCTTTACAATTAGCATTACTCCTATCATTACTATCGTAATTATATTTACTGTCATAATCCCAATTCTAATTATAAGTGTAATTATGATAATAATTACTATCATTATCATAATTAGTCATTATCAATGACATCCTTATCATTATTACTGTAATTACCATTATAACAATCATAAGTAGGATAACTATGAAAATAAAAATGATGATACTGATGATAATGATAATAACAACATCAATGACGACAACGATAATGATGATAACAATAATAACAATAACAATCACCATTATAATAACAATTACAAAAATAACAATAAAAATAACAATAGAATAATAAAAAATCATGAATGATAATAATACCAACAACAACAACAGCAATGACATTTAACAATTAACAATTAACAATTAACAGTTAACATTAACATTAGACATTGACCATTTAACAACAACAATATTGATAATAATAATAATAATAATAATAATAATAATAATAATAATAAAAACAATAATAATAATAATAATAATAACTATAACAATAACAATAACATCAATAACAATAATAATAACAATAACAATAACAACAATAACAATAAAAATAATAACAATAACAATAGTAATAACAATAGTAATAATAACAATAATAATAATTATGATGAAGAAGATGAAGAAGATGATGAAGATGAAGATGAAGATGAAGATGAAGAAGATGAAGATGAAGAAGATGAAGAAGATGAAGATGAAGATGATAATGATGATAATGATGATAATGATGATAATGATAATGATGATCATGATGAGGATGAGGATAATGATAATGATAATGATAATGATAATGATAATGATAACGATGATGATAATAATGATAATGATGATGATAATGATAATGATGATAATGATGATAATGATGATGATAATGGTTATGGCAATGATGATGACAATGATGATGATGCTCATCATCATCACAGGTGTTAAAATTATATATTATTATCATTATCTTATATCATTATGTACTGTTTTCTATCAAACAAATAAAGATAATATAAAAAGTAAAAAATAAAAAAAGAAGAAAAAAAGAAAATAGAATGGAAATAATTAAATTAAATCAAATAATTAAGTATAAATATAAATAAATCATAGAAACAAGAAATAAAAGCATATCCAAAAACAAATAATTTTTTTTAAAATAATAATAACAAAAAATACCATATAAAAATATCAGTATTAATGATAATGCTAATGATAATGTTAATAACTATAATCAAAATAACATCTATAAAACAACAATGATGATAATCATTCATACTTATCACATTACTGTAACAATAACAATAAAAATAATACCTTGTATGACACACTGAATTTTTTGTCTCTCTGTCTCTCTCTCTTTCTCTCTCTCTTTCTCTCTCTCTGTCTCTCTCTCTTTCTCTCTCTCTTTCTCTCTCCCTCTCCCCCAAATCTTCCTTAAATTCATTCCCTCACCCCAACTTTAAGCTTTACATCTGCCCCCTCCCACTTCCCCACTCTTCCTCCTCAACCTCCCCTCCTTCCTTTCTCCTCTTATCCCTTTCCCTTCCTTCTTCTCTTCCCTTTTCCTCTCTAAGATCTCCCCCTCTTTCAAACTCTCTCTCCCCTTCCCCATCTCCCTTTTTTCTTACAGTCCCCTTCCATCTTCAACCTTACTTCTTAAATTCATTAATAATAATAATTAATGCATTGTATTTGCCTCAAGGAATAATCATAACAATAATGACAACAATAACAACAACAACAATAACAATAGCTAATAACAGTAACAATATCATTAACAACAACAACAATAACAATTACAATAATAGTTGTAATAATAACAATTAATATTATCATCATAATCATCATCATTAGTATAGTAATAGTAATAATAGTAATATTAATAGTATTAATAGTATTAACAGTATTAACAGTATTAACAGT
>NC_061824.1:33065739-33068239 GCF_019202785.1 Penaeus chinensis
ACAAAATTAAAAAAGAAAATGTTGATTAATGAAAAAATTTTTTTAAAATAAAAAAAAACCAAAAATGTTTAAAAAACCCTTTTTTAAAAATTTAAATTTTCAATAAAAAAAAAAAACCCCTTAAAAATTAAAATTTTATTTTAAGGGGTTGAAATGTAAAAAAAATTTAAAAATAATTTTTAAAAATTTTTTGAAAGAAGAGGGTGAAATTGTAATTGATGAAAAGGGAAAAAACTTAATAAAAATTAAATTTCCAAAAAAAAACCTTTTTCTTCTATTCTTAAAAAATTTAATCTAATCTTAAACACTTTAAATAATAATTATTTCTCCTCCTTTTAAAAATTTTTTATTTAATTAATAATTCATAAAAATCACTTCAATAAAACCAAAACCAAAAATTTTTGCATTTAGGCCTAAGGGTTCCATAACAATTTGCCGGACCAAAAATGCCCAAATTTCTTTTAAAAATCCTTAAAATCAAAATTAAAATTAATTTTTTGAAATTTGATTTGAAAATGAGTTGATTTTAAAGTTTGTTAAAGGTGCCCCGGAGAGGGGGTTTGAAAGAAAAAAATTAAAAAACAAAAAATAAAATTGAAAGGCACCCCCGACTCGGTCCAAAAACTAAAGGTGCTTTCGGCCCAAACCCTCCTCCCCCCAAACTTAAACCCCCACTTCCCCCCTTTCCCAAACCCCCGGGGTTTTAAAACCCCAACCAGAGGCTCCGAGGGCACGGTATCCTCCCAAACCCTCGACCCACCCCGGGAAAACGAGCCAAAGGCGAGCGCGAGCGAGGAAAAGGGCGGGCGCGCCTCCCCGCGTGCCAGCGACAATGGCGAGCGGCCGCCATTGCTGCTCCTCCGCCATATTTCGCGGAGTTAACATGGCTGCGCCCACCTCCATGGCGGACGCAAACATAAACAAACGCTGTCACTGCAACGGGACATGGGCCTATTCTCACCACCTGGAGGAGATTGAGACGCCATGGACACGCTCGCTATCGTAAGCTTATCGATCTGTTAAGGGGCGAGACAAAGGGGACGAGGCGATGCACGGAATCCCGTTTTAAAACCAAGAGATCCTCTGAGAGGAGGCGGAGGCAGGAAGAAAGGCAGACACACAAAAAAATACGGAATTTTGAGCTCCAAACGCGCTCTTTTCGTCTCCTTACCTTCGTCTACACCCGAAGACCACATCGTCACGGAAAATTCTCCCTCGAGGGTCTTGATCTGGACTTGTTTCTGTTCCCATTTATGTCCCACGGAGACCGAGGTGAACTCGTCCATATCTCGTCTCCTCTTCTGTCCTTTTCTCTGGTTCTTCTTCGAGGGACCTGGCGAGGACTCGACACACACATCATGTTCCACGGGCACGGGGATTTCATAAGGGATTTCCTGTTCACCAACAACTTCTTCCTGGGTTTGGAATATAATTTCCTCACGTCCTGGTTCGGGCAACTGTTGGAGCGCTATTATCGGCTGTCCGTCATAAGTCTCTATCGTTTCCACTGGCACGTCCACCGGTATAGCTTCGATCTCAACCTCCTGTATCTCTGGCTGGACCTCCACCTCCGTCACAAAGTCGGAGGAAGCCATTTTTCACAAGGAACGAACCGCCACCAATTTAGCCTCGTCTGCACCTCTGCCACTTGGCCATTCTCAACTCAGGGGCTCGGGCGCGATTGCCGACGTCGCTGGCCCGTCCTCCCTTTTTAGGCCCCCTCTCGTCTGTCTACTGTCGTTTTGATTCACATACAGCAATCTTTATAGTTATTGATACTTAAAACCAATGCAAGTTTGCTGTTTGGTTGTCTGTGATAGAGGGAATTAATGGTAACATGAAGACTATCTGGCATCGTCCACCGAGCTGCTGGGAGTCGAGTCGCGGCGCATGACGTCACGAGGCGGCAAGTTTAAACTCATCATTACTCTTTATAATAAGAAAGTATCATTAATCAAGGAAGAGGAAATGTGCAGATATTACGATTTGTAACGCATCTATATCTGAAACATAAAGCCACTATAATACCAGTTCAAGATTAGATAAAGGAGAGTTTAAGTGTATCTGAAATTCTGACAAACACGTAACATTTATTTTATATATTGAGTATATTGAAAGGATAAAAAATCGTCTAACACAGACAGTCGCATTTTCATTGTCTAAATTCAAAGAAATATAAAGCGATATTCGAATGCAAAACACACGAGCATACCCTTAATCCATTGTTATAAATTTTCCTATTAGTTTTATACATTATGTACTTTATTTTATGACACACCACTCGTAGGTGTTTTGTATCAACATGTATATATGGAAGAATACATACATGTATACATGGGTATACACGTGTATCTATTATACACAGACACACACACGAGTGTATACATCTATCTATCTATCACTCTATCCATCCATCTATCTATCTATACATGTGTGTGTCTATATCTATCTATCTATTTATCTCTCTCTATATGTGTGTGTATATATATATCTATACGTA